>NW_027456885.1:0-186950 GCF_040206685.1 Ascaphus truei
AATTTACGTGGAACCCGTTAAGTTCAAGTCGTTTGATGTGGCGAACAGTGAGTAGCAGGAGAGGGGGGGAGGGCAACTAAGGGGGGGGGGTTAGTGGTGGGGAGAAGGCATTAGGAGGATAGAGGGCTATTGGGAGAGGAGAGGGGGTATTAGTGTGATTTGGGAGGGGTGTGAGCAGATTTTAGGGGCATGAAGGAGTTGGGGATACGGTGGGTGAGGGTGCAGCATGGCACACACACGGTGGCTTAGGGGGCACATTAATGCAGCTGTTTTATAACCTCCCCCCCCCCCCCCTTCATATGATGCAGAATCTCTAGCAGGTGGTAACAAATCAGACTCATCAGTATCTCTCTCCCCCCCTCACCCCCGCTATCTCTCTCCCACCCCCCCCCCTCTATCTCTCTTCCACCCCCCCTCTATCTCATTCCCACCCCCACCCCCTCTATCTCTCTCCCACCCCCCCCTCTATCTCATTCCCACCCCCCTTCTATCTCATTCCCACCCCCACCATCTCTCACCACCCCCCTCTATCTCATGCCCACCCCTTTTATCTCTCCCACCCACCCCCCTCTATCTCTCTCCCACCCCACTCTCTCCCACCCCTCTCTCCCTCTCTATCCCACCCCTTTTATCACTCTCCCACCCTATCTCTCTCCCAACCCACCCCCTCTCTCCCTCTCTATCCCACCCCCTCTCTCCCTCTCTATCCCACCCCCTCTATCTCATTCCCACCCCCCCTCATCTCTCTCTCCCACCCCCCCTTCTATCTCATTCCCACCCCCCTCTATCTCATTCCCACCCCCACCATCTCTCTCCCACCCCCCCCTCTATCTCATTCCCACCCCTTTTATCTCTCCCATCCACCCCCCTCTCTCTATCTCTCTCCCACCCCCACTATCTCTCTCCCACCCCACTCTCTCCCACCCCTCTCTCCCTCTCTATCCCACCCCCTTTATCACTCTCCCACCCTATCTCTCTCCAACCCCACCCCCTCTCTCCCTCTCTATCCCACCCCCTCTCTCCCTCTCTATCCCACCCCCTCTATCTCTCTCTCACCCCCCCTCTATCTCATTCCCACCCCCACCCCCTCTATCTCTCTCCCACCCCCCCTTCTATCTCATTCCCACCCCCACCATCTCTCTCCCACCCCCCCTTCTATCTCATTCCCACTCCCATCCCCTTTATCACTCTCCCACCCCTCTATCTCTCTCCCACCCCTCTATCTCTCTCCCAACCCTCTATCTTTTTCCCACCCACCACCCCCTTTTATCCCCCCTCCTCCTCCCCCTCTCCCTCCCTCCTACCCTCTCCCCCCTCTCTCTCCCACCCCTCCCCCTCTCTCTCTATGTCCTTGTTCTCTTCCCCTATCTTCCTCCCCTCTCTCCCTCCCACCTCTCTATCTCCTCTTCTCTGCCCCCTCACCTTTTTCTCCTCTTCTCCATATCACCCTTCTCTCGTTCTCCCCTCTCGTTCTCTCCCTCCCCCTTCTCATTCTCTCCCTCCCCCTCTCATTCCCTCCCTATCCCTCTCATTCTCTCCCTCTCCCTCTCATTCTCTCCCTCCCCCTCTCATTCTCTCCCTCCCCCTTCTCATTCTCTCCCTCCCCCTCTCATTCCCTCCTCCCCCTCTCATTCTCTCCCTCCCCCTCTCATTCTCTCCCTCCCCCTTGTCATTCTCTCCCTCCCCCTCTCATTCTCTCCCTCCCCCTCTCATTCTCTCCCTCCCCTCTCATTCTCTCCCTCCCCCTCTCATTCCCTCCCTCCCCCTCTCATTCCCTCCCTCCTCCTCTCATCTCTCCCTCCCCTTCTCATTCTCTCCCTCCCCCTTCTCATTCTCTCCCTCCCCCTTCTCATTCTCTCCCTCCCCCTCTCATTCCCTCCTCCCCCTCTCTTCCCTCCCTCCCCCTCTCATTCCCACCCTCCCCCTCTCATTCCCACCCTCCCCCTCTCATTCCCTCCCTCCCCCTCTCATTCCCTCCATCCCCCTCTCATTCTCTCCCTCCCCCTCTCATTCTCTCCCTCCCCCTCTCATTCCCTCCCTCCCCCTCTCATTCCCTCCCTCCCCCTCTCATTCGCCCCCCCCTTCTCCCCTCTCTCATTCGTGCCCCCCCTCCTTTTCCCCCTCCTCCCCCTCTCTCTCGCCCCCTTCCTCTCCCCCCCCCCCTCTCTCTCTCAGAGAGGAATAAGTACTATGAAATGTCTTCTTTCGTTGAAACCAAAGCGCTGGAGCAGCTCACTAAATCTCCCATGGAGTTTGTGGAGTATCCTTGCTGTCTTATCCTGGCTCAGGCTGTCTCTCATCCCGCCCAGCTGTCTCTTACTGGAAGTCTCTCAACCACATCTCTCATTCCTCGCCTGTCTGTCTCTTTTTAACTCTTTATTTTTTCTTTATCTCTCTCTTCCTCCCCACTCTTTCCTCCTCTTTTTTTCTCTCTCCTTCCTCTCCCCCTTCTCTGTGTACTGTATTCTCCCTGACCCCACATCTCTTCCCCTCTCCCTTCCTCCTGCCTGCCCCCCTCCCTTCTCTCTCCCCCTCCCTTCTCTCTCCCCCTCCCTTCTCTCTCCCCCTCCCTTCTCTCTCTCCCTCCCTTCTCTCTCCCCCTCCCTTCTCTCTCCCCCTCCCTTCTCTCTCCCCCTCCCTTCTCTCTGTACTCCTCCTGACTCTTCACTCTTTTTATCTCTCCCCATCACCCTCTCTATCACCCTCTTTCTCTCGCCTTTTCTCTTCTTATTCCTCCCCCCTCTGTATTTCTCTCTGACTCTTCTGTCTCCCTTCCCTCTCCTCTCGCTCCCCTTCCGTCTCCTTCCTCCCCTCTCTCTCTCCCTATCTATGTACTCCTCCCTGACTCCGCTCCCCTTTCTCACTCCCACTCCCTCTCCCCTCCCTTTCCCACCCCTTCCCCTTCTCTCTCCCCCACTCCCTCCCTCTGTGTGTATTCCTCTGTCTCCCCCTCTCTCCACCCCCCTTTACTGCTCTCCTTTCCACACTCTCCCACTCTCCTTCTTCCCCTTCTCCCCTCCTCCTTCTCCCTCTCTTCTTTCTCCTGCCTCTCTTCTTTACCCTCTCTCCCTCTCTGTTTCCCCCTCTCCATCTCGTCTTTCCTTCTCCCCATCTCTTCTCACCCCCCTCTCCATCTCTTCTTCCCTGTCTCCCTCCCTCCCTCTCTTTCCCCCTGATTCTCCCCTCTCCCTCCCTCTCTCTGCATGTCTCTCTCCCTCATTCTCTCTGCATGTCCCTCCCCCTCCCTCTCTGCATGCCCCTCTCTCTCTCCTTTCTTCTCTCTGCGTGTCTCCGTCCCTCTCTCTGCGTGTCCCTCTCCCTCCCTCTCTCTGCGTGTCCCTCTCCCTCCCTCTCTGAGTGTCCCTCTCACTCCCTCTCTGAGTGTCCCTCTCCCTCCTTATCCCTCTCCCTCCCTCTCTCTGCGTGTCCCTCTCCCTCCCTCTCCCAGTGACCCTCTCCCTCCTTATCCCTCTCCCTCCCTCTCTCTGCGTGTCCCTCTCCCTCCCTCTCTCTGCGTGTCCCTCTCCCTCCCTCTCTCTGCGTGTCCCTCTCCCTCCCTCTTTCTGTGTGTCCCTCTCCCTCCCTCTTTCTGCGTGTCCCTCTCCCTCCCTCTCCCTCCTTATCCCTCTCAATCCCTCTTTCTGCGTGTCCCTCTCCCTCCCTCTGTCTGCGTGTCCCTCTCCCTCCCTCTCTGCGTGTCCCTCTCCCTCCCTCTCTCTGCGTGTCCCTCTCCCTCCCTCTCTCTGCGTGTCCCTCTCCCTCCCTCTCCCTCTCTCTGCGTGTCCCTCTCCCTCCCTCTCCCTCTTTCTGCGTGTCCCTCTCCCTCCCTCTCTCTGCGTGTCCCTCTCCCTCCCTCTCTGAGTATCCCTCTCCCTCCCTCTTTCTGCGTGTCCCTCTCCCTCCCTCTCTCTGCGTGTCCCTCTCCCTCCCTCTCTCTGCGTGTCCCTCTCCCTCCCTCTCTCTCTCTCTGCGTGTCCCTCTCCCTCCCTCTCTCTGCGTGTCCCTCTCCCTCCCTCTCTCTGCGTGTCCCTCTCCCTCCCTCTTTCTGTGTGTCCCTCTCCCTCCCTCTTTCTGCGTGTCCCTCTCCCTCCCTCTCCCTCCTTATCCCTCTCAATCCCTCTTTCTGCGTGTCCCTCTCCCTCCCTCTCTCTGCGTGTCCCTCTCCCTCCCTCTCTGCGTGTCCCTCTCCCTCCCTCTCTCTGCGTGTCCCTCTCCCTCCCTCTCTCTGCGTGTCCTCTCCCTCTCCCTCCCTCTCCCTCTCTCTGCGTGTCCCCTCTCCCTCCCTCTCCCTCTTTCTGCGTGTCCCTCTCCCTCCCTCTCTCTGCGTGTCCCTCTCCCTCCCTCTCTGAGTATCCCTCTCCCTCCCTCTTTCTGCGTGTCCCTCTCCCTCCCTCTCTCTGCGTGTCCCTCTCCCTCCTTATCCCTCTCCCTCCCTCTCTCTGCGTGTCCCTCTCCCTCCTTATCCCTCTCCCTCCCTCTCTCTGCGTGTCCCTCTCCCTCCCTCTCTCTGCGTGTCCCTCTCCCTCCCTCTCTGAGTATCCCTCTCCCTCCCTCTTTCTGCGTGTCCCTCTCCCTCCCTCTCTCTGCGTGTCCCTCTCCCTCCCCTCTCTCTGCGTGTCCCTCTCCCTCCCTCTCTCTCTCTCTGCGTGTCCCTCTCCCTCCCTCTCTCTGCGTGTCCCTCTCCCTCCCTCTCTCTGCGTGTCCCTCTCCCTCCCTCTCTCTGCGTGTCCCTCTCCCTCCCTCTCTGAGTATCCCTCTCCCTCCCTCTCTCTCTCTCTGCGTGTCCCTCTCCCTCCCTCTCTGAGTATCCCTCTCCCTCCCTCTTTCTGCGTGTCCCTCTCCCTCCCTCTCTCTGCGTGTCCCTCTCCCTCCCTCCTTATCCCTCTCCCTCCCTCTTTCTGCGTGTCCCTCTCCCTCTCTCTCTCTGCGTGTCCCTCTCCCTCTCTCTCTGCGTGTCCCTCCCTGACTCGCCCTCCCTCTCAGATATAACAAGAAGCAGCTGAGCCGTATTTACCCTAAAGGCACCCGCGTGGACTCCTCTAATTACATGCCGCAGCTCTTCTGGAACGCGGGGTGTCAGATGGCCGCTCTGAACTTCCAAACACTGGGTGAGCCTGGACCCCAAAGAAAACCCTAATACCACACAGGACACAGGAGCCCCTACCCACATCCTATCAACACAGCCACATTGTTATAGGGTCTGTGTCTCAGGAGGAGACACCGTTCCTATAAAAGTCCCATAGTATAACGGAGCCTCCATTATATTCTATTTATTCTATAGGACCTTTATAGGAACAGGGTCGCCATTTATAAGAGTACATCCCAATTGTACAATAGGACGTTTATGGAATCTCTGTTTTATAGGACCGAGCGCCCATCGTGTGTGTGTTTATATATCAACAAAAAGGAAACATCAGCGCTGAAAGATGTACTGTATATAAAATATAGGTCCAAACAATAAGTGTACGTCAACCCAACAAAAGCCCCAGTAGTATAAAAAAGGATATAGGGTAGATAAAAGGATATAGGGTAGATAAAAGGATATAGGGTAGATAAAAGGATATAGGGTAGATAAAAGGATATAGGGTAGATAAAAGGATATAGGGCACATAAAAGGATATATGGTAGATAAAAGGATATAGGGTAGATAAAAGGATAAAGGGCACATAAAAGGATATAGGGTAGATAAAAGGATATAGGGTAGATAAAAGGATATAGGGTAGATAAAAGGATATAGGGTAGATAAAAGGATATAGGGTAGATAAAAGGATATAGGGTAGATAAAAGGATATAGGGTAGACGGCCCAGGTGAGACTTTGGGTCTGAGCAGCTTCTGTTTAGTAAACCAATTTCCAAACAGATCTAAAAAACAGGAGCGCCGGCCCCACAGCGGTGAAATCGCAGTGTGGGAAACCCTGCAGACAGGTGGGAGTAGCTGCTCAGCTGTGATCCCAGAACCACGCAGGAGACCCGATGGAACAGCTCACCGCCGCGTTCCCGGGTACCGGCGACCTCCGGCAAGCCCTGTCCGGATGTAAATCAGATGACGCCGGCGTCCGATGTCGGTTCACACAGTGCCAGCAAACAGCTGAGAGCAAGAGTCCCGAGTATAGTCTGCATGTGCCCCTGAGGAAGTCGCTCACTATGCAGCGAAACGCGTAGGGCTTGTTTCATTGGATGCTCCAGTGGTCGCGTCATCCTGACGTACTGCGCCTAGCCCGGCCCCCCGATTACAGACTTTACTCGGGGCTCGTGCTCTCAGCTGTTTGCTGGCACTGTGTGAACTGACATCGGACGCCGGGTGCGGAATTCCCCGCGGCGGCGGCGCCTGATCCCCTCTGTGCGCCATGGTCACCCAATTTACATCTGGACTGGGCTTGACGGAGGTCGTCCATACCCGGGGTCGCGGGGTCCATTTTAAGGAATGGAGCTTCGCTGGTACATGGTTAAAGCCTGCACACCATAATAGAATAATATGCACAATGCAATTACCGGTGCTCCGGCTCCAGGGAACAGCTGCTGGTAATCCAATGAATACTGGGGATAAGAAAGGTGAATCGGGGCACTACGGATTTCTAATAAAGCTAATTTATTGTGCCAAATAATCGACGTTTCAGCCGGGGCAGCGGCCTCTCTCAAGTGCCAGCGGCATACTGAAAACAACCCAAAGTGTCTCTGATAAATAGTCCCAAAAGTAAATCAGGCGCCCGTGTTGATGATTATCAGCTGGTATTCTCATCATCACTCGCCGTCTGTATCATCTGTTCGTAGCCTCCGCGCTCTCCCAGTCGGCAGGTGACATCATCCGACGCTGCTCCCTCGACGCTGCTCTCTCGTCACTGATTGGTCCGGTCCGGATCCTTACATCCCGCGATATCTTGGGTGGCATGTGACGTCATGGCGTATCACCGCCGGCGTGCGTGCCTCCGTGTGTTGTGATCCGTTGCTTAGTGATGAGTCGGTCCTCTTCTGCGCAAGCAGATCTCCACTCCTGATATTTCGGTGTCCGGTAGTGGAGCAATAATCCTATGTAGAGTAGGTCACCTGCAGCCACGTTTCTGCACCAAAGAGAGATAACGGGGTATTACCAGCTGAATGTATCAGCAGTCCTTTCTGATAAAAACTTAGTGCCCTGTGTCTGAGTGAGAGAATCCGAATTAAATAATGGAACATTGTCTTATGGTCTCTTGTACTAATGTTCAGTCTTGTGAAGTATTTCAATAATGAAAATAATAGAGACATATCTAAATGTGTCTAAAGTCAAAGTTGTACCAACCTCAGACTTATACCAACCTTATATCTAACGTTAAGTGAGGTATCTGCAACAGCAGCAAAGAGAGATCTGTGGATAAATTGTCGTGTGAGTTATCTGCTCGTAAGAAAACAACCAAGGGATAAGTTGTCATTAAGTCCCTTGGGAAATACAGTGTCAAGTGTAAATATCCAATATGCCTCTCATTGTAATAAAGTGACATCTTTATGTATCCCAGCCGTGGATCTTTGTACTTCTTCTATCCCCATGACTTTTAAAGATGAAACTGAGTGCTTAAAATCGGTACAATGTTTAGTAGCGCAGTATCTTCTGCTATGTGGTTGATCTTGCTCTTATGCTCTATGAAACGTGTTTTCAGCATATGATTCGTCTTGCCTATGCAGCATAAGCCACAAGGACACTTCATCACATACACAACATGTGTTGTTACACAGGTAATCCTACTTTTAATCGTATACATTTTGCCACTTCTTGGATGAAAAAAATAATCTCCAGTATTTAGGCTGTTGCACACAGAACAGTTGTGACACTTGAAGCACACGTTTCTGAATATTCAGAAAATGGGGGGTGTGCGGGGGGGGGGGGGGTAGTGATCCTTACGGTCTGCGCGGATAAGCATGTCTCAAGTTTTCTCCTCTTTGATATGTGAATCTGGGAGGATTGTTACATACATGGCTTAGTGTCTCATTGATCTGCAAAACCCTCCAATGTTTATTAATACAGTCTTTAATGAATTTTACAACTTGCGGTTGTAACTGTTGAGACTATCGTCATTCCTTCTGTGTCTTTAGTTTGAGAAGGGGAGGAGGTTGTTTTTGAGAATGCTTTATCCATCACCGATTGTTTGTGTCCTGTTTTCAGGAAGGGAGTTTTAATATCCGCTACTGTCTGTTCTAGCTGCAATGGTCTATCTGCTGTCCGTGATGCTCTGACCTTTTGAGAAAAAGGCAGCATTTCTTTTAGGACTCCGGATGAAAACTAGTTGCATGTAAGGTCCTGTCCGCCGGTTTGCGGTACAAGTCCGTGCGCAGTTGGCCTTCTGTTCTTGCGAGTAATACGTCTAAAAATAACATTTGCTTCTCACTCCAGTTCTTTGTGACCTTACGGGAGTTTGTAACCCATCTAGATGGTTAAAAAAAATCAATGAACTCGTTTGACGTTCCGTTCCAAATAAACAACTCGTCATCGATGTATCTGCAGTAGAAAATCATTTTAAGGAAGTGTGTTGTATTAAAAATAAACCTTCAAAATCAGACATGTAAAGGTTTGCATACGATGGGGCTACATGGCTGCCCATGGCTGTACCTGTTGTCTGTATATAAGTGTGTTTTCAAACTTAAAATAGTTTGGGTAAAGAATAAAAGGATGTAAACCACAAGCGGTTCTTTTCTGTGTGCTGCCTCTAATCTGTCTAACCACATTCAAGCCTTCTTCGTGTGGTATCATCGTGTATAGCCTGCTAACGTCCAGTGTTACCAGAAGGAGTTTCTTACCTTCTACGGAAAGTGTGTTTTATATATGATCTCTCACTAGTGACTATGGGTTGTAAGATAGGCTCGAAGTACCCAGCCAGTGGCTGATGTATCGAATTCGTGGCCGAGAGAATGGGTGTTCCTGGCGGGTTATGGAGGCTCTCGTGTATCTGAGGTAATGGGCAGAATACTGGATGTCGTGGGTTTTTCATGGTCCGATATTCGAATTCCGTCTCGTTGATCCATAGGTTACTTACACCTAGGTGTAAGATACCTGTTTTATTTCTTGTTGGTATCCCGCAGTGGGATCCCGATCCTGTATTCTGTAACAGTCCTCGTTAGATGGTTGTCGTGCTGCTGCACCCGGGTGTTGCTTATAATTTATTATTATTATTTAGCAATACCAACGCGCCCCCTCTGTCAGCTTTTTTTAAAAGATTATATTTTTATTCTCGGTCAGCTTTTTCAACAATCTTTTCTCTTGGAGGTAAGATTACAGCGAGCCGGGTGTCTTTTCTCTTGGAGGGTAAGATTACAGCGAGCCGGGTGTCTTTTCTCTTGGAGGGTAAGATTACAGCGAGCCGGGTGTCTTTTCTCTTGGAGGGTAAGATTACAGCGAGCCGGGTGTCTTTTCTCTTGGAGGGTAAGATTACAGCGAGCCGGGTATCTTTTCTCTTGGAGGGTAAGATTAAAGCGAGCCGGGTGTCTTTTCTCTTGTAGGGTAAGATTACAGCGAGCCGGGTGTCTTTTCTCTTGGAGGGTAAGATTACAGCGAGCCGGGTGTCTTTTCTCTTGGAGGGTAAGATTAAAGCGAGTCGGGTGTCTTTTCTCTTGGAGGGTAAGATTACAGCGAGCCGGGTGTCTTTTCTCTTGGAGGGTAAGATTAAAGCGAGTCGGGTGTCTTTTCTCTTGGAGGGTAAGATTACAGCGAGCCGGGTGTCTTTTCTCTTGGAGGGTAAGATTAAAGCGAGCCGGGTGTCTTTTCTCTTGTAGGGTAAGATTAAAGCGAGCCGGGTGTCTTTTCTCTTGTAGGGTAAGATTAAAGCGAGCCGGGTGTCTTTTCTCTTGGAGGGTAAGATTACAGCGAGCCGGGTGTCTTTTCTCTTGGAGGGTAAGATTACAGCGAGCCGGGTGTCTTTTCTCTTGGAGGGTAAGATTAAAGCGAGCCGGGTGTCTTTTCTCTTGGAGGGTAAGATTAAAGCAAGCCGGGTGTCTTTTCTCTTGTAGGGTAAGATTACAGCGAGCCGGGTGTCTTTTCTCTTGGAGGGTAAGATTAAAGCGAGCCGGGTGTCTTTTCTCTTGGAGGGTAAGATTAAAGCGAGCCGGGTGTCTTTTCTCTTGGAGGGTAAGATTAAAGCGAGCCGGGTGTCTTTTCTCTTGGAGGGTAAGATTAAAGCGAGCCGGGTGTCTTTTCTCTTGGAGGGTAAGATTAAAGCGAGCCGGGTGTCTTTTCTCTTGGAGGGTAAGATTAAAGCGAGCCGGGTGTCTTTTCTTAAAAGAACCAACCAAGTCCTGTTTTACCAGTCTCATAAATACTTTCAAGGATGAGTTGTTTTTTTTTATAACTTGAAGTTTATTGTTTAGTTTTTTGTTTGCAGTACATGGTATTACAATAATTTATTTTTCATTAAACTTCAACCATACAGATGAGTTTTGAAACGGTGCAGGGAATTTTGATTTGCGTTTCCATACCGTAGGACTGTTGGGTGGGAGCTGTGTTTGCTGCCGCTGTTGATCCTGAATACCAGCTGATACTCGTCAACACCGGACACCTGATTTACTTTACTTTTGGGACTATTTATCAGAGACACTTTGGGATGTTTTCAGTATGCCGCTGGCACTTGAGAGAGGCCGCTGCCCCGGCCGAAACGTCGATTATTTGGCGCAATAAATTAGCTTTATTACAAATCCGCAGTGCCCTGACTCACCTTGCTTCGCTGGTATAACCCATTTATACTATAGGACTTTTATAGGGATTGTGTCTCAATCTACAGGACGGCGCCCCCATCGTACGTTCCGTTTATGCAGCAGGACTGCAATTGGGTCTGTGTGTAGGGTGCACCGCGGGCCTCTCTCTCTGTGTGTAGGGTGCACCGCGGGCCTCTCTCTCTGTGTGTAGGGTGCACCGCGGGCCTCTCTCTCTGTGTGTAGGGTGCACCGCGGGCCTCTCTCTCTGTGTGTAGGGTGCACCGCGGGCCAATCTCTGTGTGTATATATATATTTCCTTCCTGCAGATCTCCCGATGCAGTTGAATATGGGAATTTTTGAGTATAACCGGCGGAGCGGATACCTCCTGAAGCCGGAATTCATGCGCAGGACGGATAAACCCTTCGACCCTTTTACTGAAAATATTGTGGACGGAATTGTGGCAAATACAGTGAAAATAAAGGTAAGTGGGACAGGGGACAGGGGGAGGCGGGGGACAAGTGGGAGGCGGGGGAGGGGGAGGCGGGGGACGGGGGGTTTACTTTGTTTGGTAACTCAAAATAATTTCTCTCTCCCATCTCTTCCACCTTCCTTTCCCTCTCCATCCTTCCCTCCCATTCCTTTCTTTCTCTCCCATCGTCTATCTCTCTCTCCCCCTCTCTCTCCCTATCCCCCCTTCTCTCTCTATCCCCCCTTCTCTCTCTATCCCCCCTTCTCTCTCTCCATCCCCCCTTCTCTCTCTCCCTATCCCCCCCTCTCTCTCCATCTCCCTCTTCCCCCTTCTCTCGCTCCCACTCGTCTCTCCTCCCCCTGTCTCCCTCCATCCATACCTCCCATCCCTCCTCTCTTTCTTCTATCTACACCCTTCTATTTCTCCCTCTTCCCCACTCTCTCTCTCCCCCCCCTCTCCCTGTTCCCCTCTCCCCCCTCTCTCTCCCAGGTGATCTCGGGGCAGTTCCTGTCGGATAAGCGTGTTGGGATATATGCTGAGATAGATATGTTCGGGCTGCCCGTGGACACCAAGAGGAAGTTTCGCACTAAAACCTCCCAGGGAAACTCGTTTAACCCCGTGTGGGACGAGGAGCCTTTTATATTCCACAAGGTCAGGACGTCGCGCACACAGGACTACTGCTCTCCTCTCCCGCCTTCACACTCTCTCCGCGCAGTCTCTCTCCTTCGCGCGCTCTCTCTCCTTCGCGCGCTCTCTCTCCTTCGCGTGCTCTCGCGCACTCTCTCCTTCGCGCACTCTCTCTCCTTCGCGCACTCTCTCGCACTCTCACTCTCTCGCACTCTCTCCTTTGCACTCTCTCTCCTTTGCACTCTCTCTCCTGTGCACTCTCCTTTGCACTCTCTCTCCTGTGCACACTCTCTCCTTTGCACACACTCCTTCGCGCTCTTTCTCCTGCCGCTCTCTCTTCCTCTCTCAGGTTGTACCCCACTCTCTCTCTCACTCTCTCTCTGGGCGCTCTGTCCTTCTCTCTCTCCCTCCCTCATTCCTCTCTCTCCTCTCTCAGGTTGTACTCCCTACTCTCTCCTCTCTCTCTCTCTCTCTGGGTGCTCTGTCCTTCTCTCTCTCCCTCCCTCATTCCTCTCTCTCTCTCTGGGCGCTCTGTCCTTCTCTCTCTCCCTCCCTCATTCCTCTCTTTCCTCTCTCAGGTTGTACTCCCTACTCTCGCCTCTCTCCGAATCGCGGTCTTTGAAGAGGGTGGAAAGTTTGTAGGTCACCGGATTCTTCCTGTGTCGGCAATTCGACCTGGTGAGGGCAAAGGGGAGGAGCTTGGGGCAAAGGGGAGGAGCTTGGGGCAAAGGGGTGGAGCTTGGGGCAAAGGGGAGGAGCTTGGGGCAAAGGGCCAGATATGAAAGGATGGGGCATGAAGAATTAACTTTCCCTCTATATTTTTTCCCCCTCCCTATTTCCCCACTCCACTCACCCCGTCCACATTCCCCTCCCCCCTCCACTCTCCCCTCCCTCCTCCACGCTCCCCCCCCTCCTCCACGCTCCCCCCCCTCCTCCACGCTCCCCCCTCCACTCTCCCCCTCCCTCTCTCTTCCCCCCATCCCTCTCTCTCCCCACCTCCCTCTCCTCCCCCTCCCTCTCCTCCCTCTCTTTCCCCCCTCCCTCTCTCTTTCCCCCCTCCCTCTCTCTTTCCCTCCTCTCTCTCTCTTTCCCCCCTCCCTCTCTCTTTCCCCCCTCCCTCTCCTCCCTCTCTCTTTCCCCCCTCCCTCTCTCTTTCCCCCCTCTCTCTTTCCCCCCTCCTCCCTCTCTCTCTCCCCGCTCCTAACTCTCTCTCTCTTTCCACCCTCCACCCTCTCCCTCTCTCTTTCCCCCCTCCTCCCTCTCTTTCCCCCCTCCTCTCCCTCTATCTCTCTTTCCCCCCTCCCTTCTCAGGGTATCATTACCTCTGTCTCAGGAATGAGATTAATCAGCCTCTCTGCCTCCCGGTTCTGCTCGTTTACACCGAAGCAAACGATTACATTCCTGACGACCACCAGGGTGAGTGACCTCACACCCCCACGTTACCTACGACCTCTTGACCTACTTTTATGTCGCATCTGACCCCTTTATTACATGTGACCTCCGACCCCTGTCACTTTTGACCTCTGACCAGTCCTGGAGAGTGACCTTGAGCAAATAGTGATCAATTAGGTGCTCCTACAGTCAATGTTAAGTGTTTCAAGTGAAATGGTAAAGTGATAATACTGAACACTATATAAAGGGCCCAAATATTTGTGCATAAAATAAAAAAGTGACAAAACTCCCTGCTCAAAACCTCTGTTCGGGACGGTCTCCGCTGGTCCCAGGAAGGCTGAAATGTTCTTCCAAATCCAGGAGGAGCACAGGACAGAGCGGTGCAGTGGGAATGTAAATCGCAGCTCCGAAACGGTGGCAAACTTGCTTGTGTAGATCTCAGAAGGGAGGCCGCTCAGTATAAGGGAATATCCCGCAGAGCAATCCGCACAGATTTTATACTATAAAAGAGGAAGAGCCGAACTTAGTGTGTACGAAAACTAAACGCATGGTCACAACAATAATGACATCGCAGGTGGTTTGTCTTCTCCCCGTCCCCTCGGTGGCGCCGATGGTCTGGGGAACCTTCCCCAGCTGCTGACCTCCTTGCCGGCGTCTCCGTGGGGCCCCGTCGCGTCACATCCGGTTTCGGTTCAGGGCTGTACAGCGTGACTGTGAGTGCTTGAGGTCTGCTGACTGGTGACTCCCAGTCCACGCGTTTCGCCACGGGATAGGCTTTATCAGGAGTACTCACCGACGCGCTTTACAGCCCTGAACCGAAACCGGATGTGCTGCGACGGGGCCCCACGGAGACGCCGGCAAGGAGGTCAGCAGCTGGGGAAGGTTCCCCAGACCATCGGCGCCACCGAGGGGACGGGGAGAAGACAAACCACCTGCGATGTCATTATTGTTGTGACCATGCGTTTAGTTTTCGTACACACTAAGTTCGGCTCTTCCTCTTTTATAGTATAAAATCTGTGCGGATTGCGCTGCGGGATATTCCCTTATACTGAGCGGCCTCCCTTCTGAGATCTACACAAGCAAGTTTGCCACCGTTTCGGATCTGCGATTTACAATCCCACTGCACCGCTCTGTCCTGTGCTCCTCCCGGGAGTGACCTGACATTAACCTCTGACCTCTTGCCCCCCAGATTATGCCGACGCTCTCATTAACCCGATCAGACACGTCAGTCTCATGGATCAGCGAGCGAAGCAGCTCATAGCTCTGATTGGCGACAGCGAGGTAAGGCCCGGGAACATGCCAAGGACACGCTGAGGTCACATGAAGGGGCAGCACAAACAGTGCCAAGGCCATTGAAGTGGTGGTATTAACACGCGAGGGGCATGGGAAGATCATGCTAATAACATGCTAGTATTCTAATTCTTGTAATGCACTGGAGAAGAAAAAGTACACGCCAAGACATTGGTGGGCAACAGACGGGGCAGTATCTACCAGCGCACCAGCGTTAAGCAGCTCACCGGAGCGGGGAGACACTCCTACCCGCGTGTGCAACGTGTAACTCCTACCCGCGTGTGCAACATGTAACTCCTACCCGCGTGTGCAACGTGTAACTCCTACCCACGTGTGCAACGTGTAACTCCTACCCACGTGTGCAACATATAACTCCTACCCACGTGTGCAACGTGTAACTCCTACCCACGTGTGCAACGTGTAACTCCTACCCGCGTGTGCAACATATAACTCCTACCCGCATGTGCAACGTCTAACTCCTACCCACGTGTGCAACGTATAACTCCTACCCGCGTGTGCAACGTGTAACTCCTACCCTTGTGTGCAGCGTGTAACTCCTACCCGCGTGTGCAACATATAACTCCTACCCACGTGTGCAACGTGTAACTCCTACCCACGTGTGCAACGTGTAACTCCTACCCGCGTGTGCAACATATAACTCCTACCCGCATGTGCAACGTCTAACTCCTACCCACGTGTGCAACGTATAACTCCTACCCGCGTGTGCAACGTGTAACTCCTACCCTTGTGTGCAGCGTGTAACTCCTACCCGCGTGTGCAACGTGTAACTCCTACCTGCGTGTGCAACGTGTAACTCCTACCCGCGTGTGCAACGTGTAACTCCTACCCGCGTGTGCAACGTGTAACTCCTACCCGCGTGTGCAACGTGTAACTCCTACCCGCGTGTGCAACGTGTAACTCCTACCCGCGTGTGCAACGTGTAACTCCTAACCCCGGCTGCAACGCCCCTTCGGTCTGTGTCCCCTGTGTGTAATGTGTAGCCCTTTGATCATGCAGCTGATGGGCCATAAGCGTGCTAATGTTACACTAAGAACACGCCACTAACATGCAACACTGGGGCTACTACCAGGCTAAGAACACGCTACTGACGAGCCAAGGTCACATGAATATCGCATGACTTGATAACCTGTCCGTTTTGTGGACTTGTCACAGCGATCACGTGCCTGAGCCCACGGTTCCGCCACATGCCCGAGCCCACGGGCTCCGCCACGTGCCTGAGCCCACGTGCTCTGCCACGTGCCTGAGCCCACGTGCTCTGCCACGTGCCTGAGCCCACGGCTCCGCCACGTGCCTGAGCCCACGGCTCCGCCACGTGCCTGAGCCCACGGCTCCGCCACCAACTTTATCTCTGTGTCCACAGCAGGGCAGCAACACGGAGAAACCCCAGGAGACCCGGAAATCCGAGACCACGTGCGTGACCCCAAAGAACCCAACGGGGAAGGAGGCGGCCCTCACACCTGTCGTGAGCCACGGTACGAGAGGGGGAGGCTGGCACTGCCGCTGCCCGCGCTGTACCTGTGCTGTGTATACATGTCATGGTGTAGTAGTGTGAGGGGGAGGCTGGCACTGCCGCTGCCCACGCTGTACCTGTGCTGTGTATACATGGCATGGTGTAGTAGTGTGTGAGGGGGAGGCTGGCACTGCCACTGCCCGCGCTGTACCTGTGCTGTGTATACATGTCATGGCGTAGTAGTGTGACGGGGAGGCTGGCACTGCCGCTGCCCGCGCTGTACCTGTGCTGTACCTGTGCTGTGTATACATGTCATGGTGTAGTAGTGTGTGAGGGAGAGGCTGGCACTGCCGCTGCCCACGCTGTACCTGTGCTGTGTATACATGTCATGGTGTAGTAGTGTGACGGGGAGGCTGGCACTGCCGCTGCCCGCGCTGTACCTGTGCTGTGTATAAATGTCATGGTGTAGCAGTGTGTGAGGAGGAGGCTGGCACTGCCGCTGCCCGCGCTGTACCTGTGCTGTGTATACATGGCATGGTGTAGTAGTGTATGAGGAGGAGGCTGGCACTGCCGCTGCCCACGCTGTACCTGTGCTGTGTATACATGTCATGGTGTAGTAGTGTGTGTGAGGGGGAGGCTGGCACTGCCGCTGCCCGCGCTGTACCTGTGCTGTGTATACATGGCATGGTGTAGTAGTGTGTGTGAGGGGGAGGCTGGCACTGCCGCTGCCCGCGCTGTACCTGTGCTGTGTATACATGTCATGGTGTAGTAGTGTGACGGGGAGGCTGGCACTGCCGCTGCCCGCGCTGTACCTGTGCTGTGTATACATGTCATGGTGTAGTAGTGTGTGTGGGGGAGGCTGGCACTGCAGCTGCCCGCGCTGTACCTGTGCTGTGTATACATGTCATGGTGTAGTAGTGTGTGTGAGGGGGAGGCTGGCACTGCCGCTGCCCGCGCTGTACCTGTGCTGTGTATACATGTCATGGTGTAGTAGTGTGAGGGGGAGGCTGGCACTGCCGCTGCCTGCGCTGTACCTGTGCTGTGTATACATGGCATGGTGTAGTAGTGTGTGTGAGGGGGAGGCTGGCACTGCCGCTGCCTGTGCTGTGTATACATGTCATGGTGTAGTAGTGTGTGAGGGGGAGGCTGGCACTGCCGCTGCCTGCGCTGTACCTGTGCTGTGTATACATGGCATGGTGTAGTAGTGTGTATGAGGGAGAGGCTGGCACTGCGCTGCCCGCGCTGTACCTGTGCTGTGTATACATGTCATGGTGTAATAGTGTGTGTGAGGGGCGCTGCCCGTGTTGTACCTGTGCTGTGTATACATGGCATGGTGTATCAGTGTGTGAGGGGGAGGCTGGCACTGCCGCTGCCCGCGCTGTACCTGTGCTGTGTATACATGTCATGGTGTAGTGTGTGAGGGGGAGGCTGCCACTGCCCGTGCTGTACCTGTGCTGTGTATACATGGCATGGTGTAGTAGTGTGTGTGAGGGAGAGGCTGGCACTGCCGCTGCCCGCGCTGTACCTGTGCTGTGTATACATGGCATGGTGTAGTAGTGTGTGAGGGGGAGGCTGGCACTGCCGCTGCCCGCGCTGTACCTGTGCTGTGTATACATGGCATGGTGTAGTAGTGTGTGAGGGGGAGGCTGGCACTGCCGCTGCCCGCTCTGTACCTGTGCTGTGTATACATGGCATGGTGTAGTAGTGTGTGTGAGGGGGAGGCTGGCACTACCGCTGCCCGCGCTGTACCTGTGCTGTGTATACATGGCATGGTGTAGTAGTGTGTGAGGGGGAGGCTGGCACTGCCGCTGCCCACGCTGTACCTGTGCTGTGTATACATGGCATGGTGTAGTAGTGTGTGAGGGGGAGGCTGGCACTGCCGCTGCCTGCGCTGTACCTGTGCTGTGTATACATGTCATGGTGTAGTGTGTGAGGGGGAGGCTGGCACTGCCGCTGCCCACGCTGTACTTGTGCTGTGTATACATGGATTGGTGTAGTAGTGTGTGAGGGGGAGGCTGGCACTGCTGCTGCCCGCGCTGTACCTGTGCTGTGTATACATGTCATGGTGTAGTGTGTGAGGGGGAGGCTGGCACTGCCGCTGCCCGCGCTGTACCTGTGCTGTGTATACATGGCATGGTGTAGTAGTGTGTGTGAGGAGGAGGCTGGCACTGCCGCTGCCCACACTGTACCTGTGCTGTGTATACATGGCATGGTGTAGTAGTGTGTGAGGGGGAGGCTGGCACTGCCGCTGCCCGCGCTGTACCTGTGCTGTGTATACATGTCATGGTGTAGTAGTGTGTGAGGGGGAGGCTGGCACTGCCGCTGCCCGCGCTGTACCTGTGCTGTGTATACATGGCATGGCGTAGTAGTGTGTGAGGGGGAAGCTGGCACTGCCGCTGCCCGCGCTGTACCTGTGCTGTGTATACATGTCATGGTGTAGTGTGTGATGGGGAGGCTGGCACTGCCGCTGCCCGCGCTGTACCTGCGCTGTGTATACATGGCATGGTGTAGTAGTGTGTATGAGGGGGAGGCTGGCACTGCCGCTGCCCGCGCTGTACTTGTGCTGTGTAGAAATGGTTTATTACGAGCATAGTTTCACTAAGAGTAAAATATCCCGATCGATCTCTAATACTCCTGTCACTGGTCTCCCCTTCCTGCCCCGGCTTCTCCCCTCCTGTAATACTCCTGTCACTGGTCTCCCCTTCCTGCCCCGGCTTCTCCCCTCCTGTAATACTCCTGTCACTGGTCTCCCCTTCCTGCCCCGGCTTCTCCTCTCCTGTAATACTCCTGTCACTGGCCTCCCCTTCCTGCCCCGGCTTCTCCTCTCCTGTAATACTCCTGTCACTGGTCTCCCCTTCCTACCCCGGCTCCTCCCCTCCTGTAATACTCCTGTCACTGGTCTCCCCTTCCTGCCCCGGCTTCTCCCCTCCTGTAATACTCCTGTCACTGGTCTCCCCTTCCTGCCCCGGCTTCTCCCCTCCTGTAATACTCCTGTCACTTGTCTCCCCTTCCTGCCCCGGCTTCTCCTCTCCTGTAATACTCCTGTCACTGGTCTCCCCTTCCTGCCCCGGCTTCTCCTCTCCTGTAATACTCCTGTCACTGGTCTCCCCTTCCTGCCCCGGCTCCTCCCCTCCTGTAATACTCCTGTCACTGGTCTCCCCTTCCTGCCCCGGCTTCTCCCCTCCTGTAATACTCCTGTCACTGGTCTCCCCTTCCTGCCCCGGCTTCTCTTCTCCTGTAATACTCCTGTCACTGGTCTCCCCTTCCTGCCCCGGCTTCTCCTCTCCTGTAATACTCCTGTTACTGGTCTCCCCTTCCTACCCCGGCTCCTCCCCTCCTGTAATACTCCTGTCACTGGTCTCCCCTTCCTGCCCCGGCTTCTCTTCTCCTGTAATACTCCTGTCACTGGTCTCCCCTTCCTGCCCCGGCTTCTCCTCTCCTGTAATACTCCTGTTACTGGTCTCCCCTTCCTACCCCGGCTCCTCCCCTCCTGTAATACTCCTGTCACTGGTCTCCCCTTCATGCCCCGGCTTCTCCTCTCCTGTAATACTCCTGTTACTGGTCTCCCCTTCCTACCCCGGCTCCTCCCCTCCTGTAATACTCCTGTCACTGGTCTCCCCTTCATGCCCCGGCTTCTCCCATCCTGTAATACTCCTGTCACTGGTCTCCCCTTCCTGCCCCGGATTCTCCCCTCCTGTAATACTCCTGTCACTGTTCTCCCCTTCCTGCCTCGGCTTCTCCCCTCCTGTAATACTCTTGTCACTGGTCTCCCCTTCCTGCCCCGGCTTCTCCCCCCCTGTAATACTCCTGTCACTGGTCTCCCCTTCCTGCCCCGGCTTCTCCCCTCCTGTAATACTCCTGTCACTGGTCTCCCCTTCCTGCCCCGGCTTCTCCCCTCCTGTAATACTCCTGTCACTGGTCTCCCCTTCCTGCCCCGGCTTCTCCCCTCCTGTAATACTCCTGTCACTGGTCTCCCCTTCCTGCCCCGGCTTCTCCTCTCCTGTAATACTCCTGTCACTGGCCTCCCCTTCCTGCCCCGGCTTCTCCTCTCCTGTAATACTCCTGTCACTGGTCTCCCCTTCCTACCCCGGCTCCTCCCCTCCTGTAATACTCCTGTCACTGGTCTCCCCTTCCTGCCCCGGCTTCTCCCCTCCTGTAATACTCCTGTCACTGGTCTCCCCTTCCTGCCCCGGCTTCTCCCCTCCTGTAATACTCCTGTCACTTGTCTCCCCTTCCTGCCCCGGCTTCTCCTCTCCTGTAATACTCCTGTCACTGGTCTCCCCTTCCTACCCCGGCTCCTCCCCTCCTGTAATACTCCTGTCACTGGTCTCCCCTTCCTGCCCCGGCTTCTCCCCTCCTGTAATACTCCTGTCACTGGTCTCCCCTTCCTGCCCCGGATTCTCTTCTCCACTAAAACTCCTGTCACTGGCCTCCCCTTCCTGCCCCAGCTTCTCCTCTCCTGTAATACACCTGTCACTGGTCTCCCCTTCCTGCCCCGGCTTCTCCTCTCCTGTAATACTCCTGTTACTGGTCTCCCCTTCCTACCCCGGCTCCTCCCCTCCTGTAATACTCCTGTCACTGGTCTCCCCTTCATGCCCCGGCTTCTCCCATCCTGTAATACTCCTGTCACTGGTCTCCCCTTCCTGCCCCGGATTCTCCCCTCCTGTAATACTCCTGTCACTGTTCTCCCCTTCCTGCCCCGGCTTCTCCCCTCCTGTAATACTCTTGTCACTGGTCTCCCCTTCCTGCCCCGGCTTCTCCCCCCCTGTAATACTCCTGTCACTGGTCTCCCCTTCCTGCCCCGGCTTCTCCCCTCCTGTAATACTCCTGTCACTGGCCTCCCCTTCCTGCCCCGGCTTCTCCCCTCCTGTAATACTCCTGTCACTGGTCTCCCCTTCCTGCCCCGGCTTCTCCTCTCCTGTAATACTCCTGTCACTGGTCTCCCCTTCCTTCCCCGGCTTCTCCCCTCCTGTAATACTCCTGTCACTGGTCTCCCCTTCCTGCCCAGGCTTCTCCTCTCCTGTAATACTCCTGTCACCGGTCTCCCCTTCCTGCCCCGGCTTCTCCCCTCCTGTAATACTCCTGTCACTGGTCTCCCCTTCCTGCCCCAGCTTCTCCTCTCCTGTAATACTCCTGTCACTGGTCTCCCCTTCCTGCCCCGGCTTCTCCCCTCCTGTAATACTCCTGTCACTGGTCTCCCCTTCCTGCCCCGGCTTCTCCCCTCCTGTAATACTCCTGTCACTGGTCTCTCCTTCCTGCCCCGGCTTCTCCTCTCCTGTAATACTCCTGTCACTGGTCTCCCCTTCCTGCCCCGGCTTCTCCTCTCCTGTAATACTCCTGTCACTGGTCTCCCCTTCCTGCCCCAGCTTCTCCTCTCCTGTAATACTCCTGTCACTGGTCTCCCCTTCCTGCCCCGGCTTCTCCTCTCCTGTAATACTCCTGTCACTGGTCTCCCCTTCCTGCCCCGGCTTCTCCTCTCCTGTAATACTCCTGTCACTGGTCTCTCCTTCCTGCCCCGGCTTCTCCTCTCCTGTAATACTCCTGTCACTGGTCTCCCCTTCCTGCCCCGGCTTCTCCTCTCCTGTAATACTCCTGTCACTGGTCTCCCCTTCCTGCCCCAGCTTCTCCTCTCCTGTAATACTCCTGTCACTGGTCTCCCCTTCCTGCCCCGGCTTCTCCTCTCCTGTAATACTCCTGTCACTGGTCTCCCCTTCCTGCCCCGGCTTCTCCTCTCCTGTAATACTCCTGTCACTGGTCTCCCCTTCCTGCCCCAGCTTCTCCTCTCCTGTAATACTCCTGTCACTGGTCTCCCCTTCCTGCCCCGGCTTCTTCTCTCCTGTAATACTCCTGTCACTGGTCTCCCCTTCCTGCCCCGGCTTCTCCCCTCCTGTAATACTCCTGTCACTGGTCTCCCCTTCCTGCCCTGGGCTTCTCCCCTCCTGTAATACTCCTGTCACTGGTCTCCCCTTCCTGCCCCGGCTTCTCCCCTCCTGTAATACTCCTGTCACTGGTCTCCCCTTCCTGCCCTGGGCTTCTCCCCTCCTGTAATACTCCTGTCACTGGTCTCCCCTTCCTGCCCCGGCTTCTCCCCTCCTGTAATACTCCTGTCACTGGTCTCCCCTTCCTGCCCCGGCTTCTCCCCTCCTGTAATACTCCTGTCACTGGTCTCCCCTTCCTGCCCCGGCTTCTCCCCTCCCTGCCCCGGCTTCTCCTCTCCTGTAATACTCCTGTCACTTGTCTCCCCTTCTTGCCCCGTCTTCTCCTCTCCTGTAATACTCCTGTCACTGGTCTCCCCTTCCTGCCCCGGCTTCTCCTCTCCTGTAATACTCCTGTCACTGGTCTCCCCTTCCTGCCCCGGCTTCTCCCCTCCCTGCCCGGCTTCTCCCCTCCTGTAATACTCCTGTCACTGGTCTCTCCTTCCTGCCCCGGCTTCTCCCCTCCTCTAATACTCCTGTCACTGGTCTCCCCTTCCTGCCCCGGCTTCTCCCCTCCTGTAATACTCCTGTCACTGGTCTCCCCTTCCTGCCCCGGCTCCTCCCCTCCTGTAATACTCCTGTCACTGGTCTCCCCTTCCTGCCCCGGCTTCTCCCCTCCTGTAATACTCCTGTCACTGGTCTCCCCTTCCTGCCCCGGCTTCTCCCCTTCCTGCCCCGGCTTCTCCTCTCCTTTAATACCCCTGTCACTGGTCTCCCCTTCCTGCCCCGGCTGCTCCTCTCCTGTAATACCCCTGTCACTGGTCTCCCCTTCCTGCCCCGGCTTCTCCCCTCCTGTAATACTCCTGTCACTGGTCTCCCCTTGCTGCCCCGGCTCCTCCCCTCCTGTAATACTCCTGTCACTGGTCTCCCCTTCCTGCCCCGGCTTCTCCCCTCCTGTAATACTCCTGTCACTGGTCTCCCCTTCCTGCCCCGGATTCTCTTCTCCACTAAAACTCCTGTCACTGGCCTCCCCTTCCTGCCCCAGCTTCTCCTCTCCTGTAATACACCTGTCACTGGTCTCCCCTTCCTGCCCCGGCTTCTCCTCTCCTGTAATACTCCTGTTACTGGTCTCCCCTTCCTACCCCGGCTCCTCCCCTCCTGTAATACTCCTGTCACTGGTCTCCCCTTCATGCCCCGGCTTCTCCCATCCTGTAATACTCCTGTCACTGGTCTCCCCTTCCTGCCCCGGATTCTCCCCTCCTGTAATACTCCTGTCACTGTTCTCCCCTTCCTGCCCCGGCTTCTCCCCTCCTGTAATACTCTTGTCACTGGTCTCCCCTTTCTGCCCCGGCTTCTCCCCCCCTGTAATACTCCTGTCACTGGTCTCCCCTTCCTGCCCGGCTTCTCCCCTCCTGTAATACTCCTGTCACTGGTCTCCCCTTCCTGCCCCGGCTTCTCCCCTCCTGTAATACTCCTGTCACTGGCCTCCCCTTCCTGCCCCGGCTTCTCCTCTCCTGTAATACTCCTGTCACTGGTCTCCCCTTCCTGCCCCGGCTTCTCCCCTCCTGTAATACTCCTGTCACTGGCCTCCTCTTCCTGCCCCGTCTTCTCCCCTCCTGTAATACTCCTGTCACTGGTCTCCCCTTCCTGCCCCGGCTTCTCCTCTCCTGTAATACTCCTGTCACTGGTCTCCCCTTCCTGCCCCGGCTTCTCCCCTCCTGTAATACTCCTGTCACTGGTCTCCCCTTCCTGCCCCGGCTTCTCCCCTCCTGTAATACTCCTGTCACTGGTCTCCCCTTCCTGCCCCGGCTTCTCCTCTCCTGTAATACTCCTGTCACTGGTCTCCCCTTCCTTCCCCGGCTTCTCCCCTCCTGTAATACTCCTGTCACTGGTCTCCCCTTCCTGCCCAGGCTTCTCCTCTCCTGTAATACTCCTGTCACCGGTCTCCCCTTCCTGCCCCGGCTTCTCCTCTCCTGTAATACTCCTGTCACTGGTCTCCCCTTCCTGCCCCGGCTTCTCCCCTCCTGTAATACTCCTGTCTCTGGTCTCCCCTTCCTGCCCCAGCTTCTCCTCTCCTGTAATACTCCTGTCACTGGTCTCCCCTTCCTGCCCCGGCTTCTCCCCTCCTGTAATACTCCTGTCACTGGTCTCCCCTTCCTGCCCCGGCTTCTCCCCTCCTGTAATACTCCTGTCACTGGTCTCTCCTTCCTGCCCCGGCTTCTCCTCTCCTGTAATACTCCTGTCACTGGTCTCCCCTTCCTGCCCCGGCTTCTCCTCTCCTGTAATACTCCTGTCACTGGTCTCCCCTTCCTGCCCCAGCTTCTCCTCTCCTGTAATACTCCTGTCACTGGTCTCCCCTTCCTGCCCCGGCTTCTCTCCTGTAATACTCCTGTCACTGGTCTCCCCTTCCTGCCCCGGCTTCTCCTCTCCTGTAATACTCCTGTCACTGGTCTCTCCTTCCTGCCCCGGCTTCTCCTCTCCTGTAATACTCCTGTCACTGGTCTCCCCTTCCTGCCCCAGCTTCTCCTCTCCTGTAATACTCCTGTCACTGGTCTCCCCTTCCTGCCCCGGCTTCTTCTCTGCTGTAATACTCCTGTCACTGGTCTCCCCTTCCTGCCCTGGCTTCTCCCCTCCTGTAATACTCCTGTCACTGGTCTCCCCTTCCTGCCCTGGGCTTCTCCCCTCCTGTAATACTCCTGTCACTGGTCTCCCCTTCCTGCCCCGGCTTCTCCCCTCCTGTAATACTCCTGTCACTGGTCTCCCCTTCCTGCCCCGGCTTCTCCCCTCCTGTAATACTCCTGTCACTGGTCTCCCCTTCCTGCCCCGGCTTCTCCCCTCCCTGCCCCGGCTTCTCCTCTCCTGTAATACTCCTGTCACTTGTCTCCCCTTCTTGCCCCGTCTTCTCCTCTCCTGTAATACTCCTGTCACTGGTCTCCCCTTCCTGCCCCGGCTTCTCCTCTCCTGTAATACTCCTGTCACTGGTCTCCCCTTCCTGCCCCGGCTTCTCCCCTCCCTGCCCGGCTTCTCCCCTCCTGTAATACTCCTGTCACTGGTCTCCCCTTCCTGCCCCGGCTTCTCCCCTCCTGTAATACTCCTGTCACTGGTCTCACCTTCTTGCCCCGGCTTCTCCCCTCCTGTAATACTCCTGTCACTGGTCTCCCCTTCCTGCCCCGGCTCCTCCCCTCCTGTAATACTCCTGTCACTGGTCTCCCCTTCCTGCCCCGGCTTCTCCCCTCCTGTAATACTCCTGTCACTGGTCTCCCCTTCCTGCCCCGGCTTCTCCCCTTCCTGCCCCGGCTTCTCCTCTCCTTTAATACCCGTGTCACTGGTCTCCCCTTCCTGCCCCGGCTTCTCCTCTCCTGTAATACCCCTGTCACTGGTCTCCCCTTCCTGCCCCGGCTTCTCCCCTCCTGTAATACTCCTGTCACTGGTCTCCCCTTGCTGCCCCGGCTTCTTCTCTCCTGTAATACTCCTGTCACTGGTCTCCCCTTCCTGCCCCGGCTTCTCCCCTCCTGTAATACTCCTGTCACTGGTCTCCCCTTCCTGCCCCGGGCTTCTCCCCTCCTGTAATACTCCTGTCACTGGTCTCCCCTTCCTGCCCCGGCTTCTCCCCTCCTGTAATACTCCTGTCACTGGTCTCCCCTTCCTGCCCAGGCTTCTCCCCTCCTGTAATACTCCTGTCACTGGTCTCCCCTTCCTGCCCCGGCTTCTCCCCTCCCTGCCCCGGCTTCTCCTCTCCTGTAATACTCCTGTCACTTGTCTCCCCTTCCTGCCCCGTCTTCTCCTCTCCTGTAATACTCCTGTCACTGGTCTCCCCTTCCTGCCCCGGCTTCTCCTCTCCTGTAATACTCCTGTCACTGGTCTCCCCTTCCTGCCCCGGCTTCTCCCCTCCTGTAATACTCCTGTCACTGGTCTCCCCTTCCTGCCCCGGCTTCTCCCCCCCTGTAATACTCCTGTCACTGGTCTCCCCTTCCTGCCCCGGCTTCTCCCCTCCTGTAATACTCCTGTCACTGGTCTCCCCTTCCTGCCCCGGCTTCTCCCCTCCTGTAATACTCCTGTCACTGGTCTCCCCTTCCTGCCCCGGCTTCTCCCCTCCTGTAATACTCCTGTCACTGGTCTCCCCTTCCTGCCCCGGCTTCTCCTCTCCTGTAATACTCCTGTCAATGGCCTCCCCTTCCTGCCCCGGCTTCTCCTCTCCTGTAATACTCCTGTCACTTGTCTCCCCTTCCTACCCCGGCTCCTCCCCTCCTGTAATACTCCTGTCACTGGTCTCCCCTTCCTGCCCCGGCTTCTCCCCTCCTGTAATACTCCTGTCACTGGTCTCCCCTTCCTGCCCCGGCTTCTCCCCTCCCTGCCCCGGCTTCTCCTCTCCTGTAATACTCCTGTCACTTGTCTCCCCTTCTTGCCCCGTCTTCTCCTCTCCTGTAATACTCCTGTCACTGGTCTCCCCTTCCTGCCCCGGCTTCTCCTCTCCTGTAATACTCCTGTCACTGGTCTCCCCTTCCTGCCCCGGCTTCTCCCCTCCCTGCCCGGCTTCTCCCCTCCTGTAATACTCCTGTCACTGGTCTCCCCTTCCTGCCCCGGCTTCTCCCCTCCTGTAATACTCCTGTCACTGGTCTCCCCTTCCTGCCCCGGCTCCTCCCCTCCTGTAATACTCCTGTCACTGGTCTCCCCTTCCTGCCCCGGCTTCTCCCCTCCTGTAATACTCCTGTCACTGGTCTCCCCTTCCTGCCCCGGCTTCTCCCATTCCTGCCCCGGCTTCTCCTCTCCTTTAATACCCCTGTCACTGGTCTCCCCTTCCTGCCCCGGCTTCTCCTCTCCTGTAATACCCCTGTCACTGGTCTCCCCTTCCTGCCCCGGCTTCTCCCCTCCTGTAATACTCCTGTCACTGGTCTCCCCTTGCTGCCCCGGCTTCTTCTCTCCTGTAATACTCCTGTCACTGGTCTCCCCTTCCTGCCCCGGCTTCTCCCCTCCTGTAATACTCCTGTCACTGGTCTCCCCTTCCTGCCCCGGGCTTCTCCCCTCCTGTAATACTCCTGTCACTGGTCTCCCCTTCCTGCCCCGGCTTCTCCCCTCCTGTAATACTCCTGTCACTGGTCTCCCCTTCCTGCCCAGGCTTCTCCCCTCCTGTAATACTCCTGTCACTGGTCTCCCCTTCCTGCCCCGGCTTCTCCCCTCCCTGCCCCGGCTTCTCCTCTCCTGTAATACTCCTGTCACTTGTCTCCCCTTCCTGCCCCGTCGTCTCCTCTCCTGTAATACTCCTGTCACTGGTCTCCCCTTCCTGCCCCGGCTTCTCCTCTCCTGTAATACTCCTGTCACTGGTCTCCCCTTCCTGCCCCGGCTTCTCCCCTCCTGTAATACTCCTGTCACTGGTCTCCCCTTCCTGCCCCGGCTTCTCCCCTCCTGTAATACTCCTGTCACTGGTCTCCCCTTCCTGCCCCGGCTTCTCCCCTCCCTGCCCCGGCTTCTCCTCTCCTGTAATACTCCTGTCACTTGTCTCCCCTTCTTGCCCCGTCTTCTCCTCTCCTGTAATACTCCTGTCACTGGTCTCCCCTTCCTGCCCCGGCTTCTCCTCTCCTGTAATACTCCTGTCACTGGTCTCCCCTTCCTGCCCCGGCTTCTCCCCTCCTGTAATACTCCTGTCACTGGTCTCCCCTTCCTGCCCCGGCTTCTCCCCTCCTGTAATACTCCTGTCACTGGTCTCCCCTTCCTGCCCCGGCTTCTCCCCTCCTGTAATACTCCTGTCACTGGTCTCCCCTTCCTGCCCCGGCTCCTCCCCTCCTGTAATACTGCTGTCACTGGTCTCCCCTTCCTGCCCCGGCTTCTCCCCTCCTGTAATACTCCTGTCACTGGTCTCCCCTTCCTGCCCCGGCTTCTCCTCTCCTGTAATACTCCTGTCAATGGCCTCCCCTTCCTGCCCCGGCTTCTCCTCTCCTGTAATACTCCTGTCACTTGTCTCCCCTTCCTACCCCGGCTCCTCCCCTCCTGTAATACTCCTGTCACTGGTCTCCCCTTCCTGCCCCGGCTTCTCCCCTCCTGTAATACTCCTGTCACTGGTCTCCCCTTCCTGCCCCGGCTTCTCCCCTCCCTGCCCCGGCTTCTCCTCTCCTGTAATACTCCTGTCACTTGTCTCCCCTTCTTGCCCCGTCTTCTCCTCTCCTGTAATACTCCTGTCACTGGTCTCCCCTTCCTGCCCCGGCTTCTCCTCTCCTGTAATACTCCTGTCACTGGTCTCCCCTTCCTGCCCCGGCTCCTCCCCTCCTGTAATACTCCTGTCACTGGTCTCCCCTTCCTGCCCCGGCTTCTCCCCTCCTGTAATACTCCTGTCACTGGTCTCCCCTTCCTGCCCCGGCTTCTCCCATTCCTGCCCCGGCTTCTCCTCTCCTTTAATACCCCTGTCACTGGTCTCCCCTTCCTGCCCCGGCTTCTCCTCTCCTGTAATACCCCTGTCACTGGTCTCCCCTTCCTGCCCCGGCTTCTCCCCTCCTGTAATACTCCTGTCACTGGTCTCCCCTTGCTGCCCCGGCTTCTTCTCTCCTGTAATACTCCTGTCACTGGTCTCCCCTTCCTGCCCCGGCTTCTCCCCTCCTGTAATACTCCTGTCACTGGTCTCCCCTTCCTGCCCCGGGCTTCTCCCCTCCTGTAATACTCCTGTCACTGGTCTCCCCTTCCTGCCCCGGCTTCTCCCCTCCTGTAATACTCCTGTCACTGGTCTCCCCTTCCTGCCCAGGCTTCTCCCCTCCTGTAATACTCCTGTCACTGGTCTCCCCTTCCTGCCCCGGCTTCTCCCCTCCCTGCCCCGGCTTCTCCTCTCCTGTAATACTCCTGTCACTTGTCTCCCCTTCCTGCCCCGTCGTCTCCTCTCCTGTAATACTCCTGTCACTGGTCTCCCCTTCCTGCCCCGGCTTCTCCTCTCCTGTAATACTCCTGTCACTGGTCTCCCCTTCCTGCCCCGGCTTCTCCCCTCCTGTAATACTCCTGTCACTGGTCTCCCCTTCCTGCCCCGGCTTCTCCCCTCCTGTAATACTCCTGTCACTGGTCTCCCCTTCCTGCCCCGGCTTCTCCCCTCCCTGCCCCGGCTTCTCCTCTCCTGTAATACTCCTGTCACTTGTCTCCCCTTCTTGCCCCGTCTTCTCCTCTCCTGTAATACTCCTGTCACTGGTCTCCCCTTCCTGCCCCGGCTTCTCCTCTCCTGTAATACTCCTGTCACTGGTCTCCCCTTCCTGCCCCGGCTTCTCCCCTCCTGTAATACTCCTGTCACTGGTCTCCCCTTCCTGCCCCGGCTTCTCCCCTCCTGTAATACTCCTGTCACTGGTCTCCCCTTCCTGCCCCGGCTTCTCCCCTCCTGTAATACTCCTGTCACTGGTCTCCCCTTCCTGCCCCGGCTCCTCCCCTCCTGTAATACTGCTGTCACTGGTCTCCCCTTCCTGCCCCGGCTTCTCCCCTCCTGTAATACTCCTGTCACTGGTCTCCCCTTCCTGCCCCGGCTTCTCCCCTTCCTGCCCCGGCTTCTCCTCTCCTGTAATACCCCTGTCACTGGTCTCCCCTTCCTGCCCCGGCTTCTCCCCTCCTGTAATACTCCTGTCACTGGTCTCCCCTTCCTGCCCCGGCTTCTCCCCTCCTGTAATACTCCTGTCACTGGTCTCCCCTTGCTGCCCCGGCTTCTTCTCTCCTGTAATACTCCTGTCACTGGTCTCCCCTTCCTGCCCCGGCTTCTCCCCTCCTGTAATACTCCTGTCACTGGTCTCCCCTTCCTGCCCAGGCTTCTCCCCTCCTGTAATACTCCTGTCACTGGTCTCCCCTTCCTGCCCCGGCTTCTCCCATTCCTGCCCCGGCTTCTCCTCTCCTTTAATACCCCTGTCACTGGTCTCCCCTTCCTGCCCCGGCTTCTCCTCTCCTGTAATACCCCTGTCACTGGTCTCCCCTTCCTGCCCCGGCTTCTCCCCTCCTGTAATACTCCTGTCACTGGTCTCCCCTTGCTGCCCCGGCTTCTTCTCTCCTGTAATACTCCTGTCACTGGTCTCCCCTTCCTGCCCCGGCTTCTCCCCTCCTGTAATACTCCTGTCACTGGTCTCCCCTTCCTGCCCCGGGCTTCTCCCCTCCTGTAATACTCCTGTCACTGGTCTCCCCTTCCTGCCCCGGCTTCTCCCCTCCTGTAATACTCCTGTCACTGGTCTCCCCTTCCTGCCCAGGCTTCTCCCCTCCTGTAATACTCCTGTCACTGGTCTCCCCTTCCTGCCCCGGCTTCTCCCCTCCCTGCCCCGGCTTCTCCTCTCCTGTAATACTCCTGTCACTTGTCTCCCCTTCCTGCCCCGTCGTCTCCTCTCCTGTAATACTCCTGTCACTGGTCTCCCCTTCCTGCCCCGGCTTCTCCTCTCCTGTAATACTCCTGTCACTGGTCTCCCCTTCCTGCCCCGGCTTCTCCCCTCCTGTAATACTCCTGTCACTGGTCTCCCCTTCCTGCCCCGGCTTCTCCCCTCCTGTAATACTCCTGTCACTGGTCTCCCCTTCCTGCCCCGGCTTCTCCCCTCCCTGCCCCGGCTTCTCCTCTCCTGTAATACTCCTGTCACTTGTCTCCCCTTCTTGCCCCGTCTTCTCCTCTCCTGTAATACTCCTGTCACTGGTCTCCCCTTCCTGCCCCGGCTTCTCCTCTCCTGTAATACTCCTGTCACTGGTCTCCCCTTCCTGCCCCGGCTTCTCCCCTCCTGTAATACTCCTGTCACTGGTCTCCCCTTCCTGCCCCGGCTTCTCCCCTCCTGTAATACTCCTGTCACTGGTCTCCCCTTCCTGCCCCGGCTTCTCCCCTCCTGTAATACTCCTGTCACTGGTCTCCCCTTCCTGCCCCGGCTCCTCCCCTCCTGTAATACTGCTGTCACTGGTCTCCCCTTCCTGCCCCGGCTTCTCCCCTCCTGTAATACTCCTGTCACTGGTCTCCCCTTCCTGCCCCGGCTTCTCCCCTTCCTGCCCCGGCTTCTCCTCTCCTGTAATACCCCTGTCACTGGTCTCCCCTTCCTGCCCCGGCTTCTCCCCTCCTGTAATACTCCTGTCACTGGTCTCCCCTTCCTGCCCCGGCTTCTCCCATTCCTGCCCCGGCTTCTCCTCTCCTTTAATACCCCTGTCACTGGTCTCCCCTTCCTGCCCCGGCTTCTCCTCTCCTGTAATACCCCTGTCACTGGTCTCCCCTTCCTGCCCCGGCTTCTCCCCTCCTGTAATACTCCTGTCACTGGTCTCCCCTTGCTGCCCCGGCTTCTTCTCTCCTGTAATACTCCTGTCACTGGTCTCCCCTTCCTGCCCCGGCTTCTCCCCTCCTGTAATACTCCTGTCACTGGTCTCCCCTTCCTGCCCCGGGCTTCTCCCCTCCTGTAATACTCCTGTCACTGGTCTCCCCTTCCTGCCCCGGCTTCTCCCCTCCTGTAATACTCCTGTCACTGGTCTCCCCTTCCTGCCCAGGCTTCTCCCCTCCTGTAATACTCCTGTCACTGGTCTCCCCTTCCTGCCCCGGCTTCTCCCCTCCCTGCCCCGGCTTCTCCTCTCCTGTAATACTCCTGTCACTTGTCTCCCCTTCCTGCCCCGTCGTCTCCTCTCCTGTAATACTCCTGTCACTGGTCTCCCCTTCCTGCCCCGGCTTCTCCTCTCCTGTAATACTCCTGTCACTGGTCTCCCCTTCCTGCCCCGGCTTCTCCCCTCCTGTAATACTCCTGTCACTGGTCTCCCCTTCCTGCCCCGGCTTCTCCCCTCCTGTAATACTCCTGTCACTGGTCTCCCCTTCCTGCCCCGGCTTCTCCCCTCCCTGCCCCGGCTTCTCCTCTCCTGTAATACTCCTGTCACTTGTCTCCCCTTCTTGCCCCGTCTTCTCCTCTCCTGTAATACTCCTGTCACTGGTCTCCCCTTCCTGCCCCGGCTTCTCCTCTCCTGTAATACTCCTGTCACTGGTCTCCCCTTCCTGCCCCGGCTTCTCCCCTCCTGTAATACTCCTGTCACTGGTCTCCCCTTCCTGCCCCGGCTTCTCCCCTCCTGTAATACTCCTGTCACTGGTCTCCCCTTCCTGCCCCGGCTTCTCCCCTCCTGTAATACTCCTGTCACTGGTCTCCCCTTCCTGCCCCGGCTCCTCCCCTCCTGTAATACTGCTGTCACTGGTCTCCCCTTCCTGCCCCGGCTTCTCCCCTCCTGTAATACTCCTGTCACTGGTCTCCCCTTCCTGCCCCGGCTTCTCCCCTTCCTGCCCCGGCTTCTCCTCTCCTGTAATACCCCTGTCACTGGTCTCCCCTTCCTGCCCCGGCTTCTCCCCTCCTGTAATACTCCTGTCACTGGTCTCCCCTTCCTGCCCCGGCTTCTCCCCTCCTGTAATACTCCTGTCACTGGTCTCCCCTTCCTGCCCCGGCTTCTCCCATTCCTGCCCCGGCTTCTCCTCTCCTTTAATACCCCTGTCACTGGTCTCCCCTTCCTGCCCCGGCTTCTCCTCTCCTGTAATACCCCTGTCACTGGTCTCCCCTTCCTGCCCCGGCTTCTCCCCTCCTGTAATACTCCTGTCACTGGTCTCCCCTTGCTGCCCCGGCTTCTTCTCTCCTGTAATACTCCTGTCACTGGTCTCCCCTTCCTGCCCCGGCTTCTCCCCTCCTGTAATACTCCTGTCACTGGTCTCCCCTTCCTGCCCCGGGCTTCTCCCCTCCTGTAATACTCCTGTCACTGGTCTCCCCTTCCTGCCCCGGCTTCTCCCCTCCTGTAATACTCCTGTCACTGGTCTCCCCTTCCTGCCCAGGCTTCTCCCCTCCTGTAATACTCCTGTCACTGGTCTCCCCTTCCTGCCCCGGCTTCTCCCCTCCCTGCCCCGGCTTCTCCTCTCCTGTAATACTCCTGTCACTTGTCTCCCCTTCCTGCCCCGTCGTCTCCTCTCCTGTAATACTCCTGTCACTGGTCTCCCCTTCCTGCCCCGGCTTCTCCTCTCCTGTAATACTCCTGTCACTGGTCTCCCCTTCCTGCCCCGGCTTCTCCCCTCCTGTAATACTCCTGTCACTGGTCTCCCCTTCCTGCCCCGGCTTCTCCCCTCCTGTAATACTCCTGTCACTGGTCTCCCCTTCCTGCCCCGGCTTCTCCCCTCCCTGCCCCGGCTTCTCCTCTCCTGTAATACTCCTGTCACTTGTCTCCCCTTCTTGCCCCGTCTTCTCCTCTCCTGTAATACTCCTGTCACTGGTCTCCCCTTCCTGCCCCGGCTTCTCCTCTCCTGTAATACTCCTGTCACTGGTCTCCCCTTCCTGCCCCGGCTTCTCCCCTCCTGTAATACTCCTGTCACTGGTCTCCCCTTCCTGCCCCGGCTTCTCCCCTCCTGTAATACTCCTGTCACTGGTCTCCCCTTCCTGCCCCGGCTTCTCCCCTCCTGTAATACTCCTGTCACTGGTCTCCCCTTCCTGCCCCGGCTCCTCCCCTCCTGTAATACTGCTGTCACTGGTCTCCCCTTCCTGCCCCGGCTTCTCCCCTCCTGTAATACTCCTGTCACTGGTCTCCCCTTCCTGCCCCGGCTTCTCCCCTTCCTGCCCCGGCTTCTCCTCTCCTGTAATACCCCTGTCACTGGTCTCCCCTTCCTGCCCCGGCTTCTCCTCTCCTGTAATACCCCTGTCACTGGTCTCCCCTTGCTGCCCCGGCTTCTTCTCTCCTGTAATACTCCTGTCACTGGTCTCCCCTTCCTGCCCCGGCTTCTCCCCTCCTGTAATACTCCTGTCACTGGTCTCCCCTTCCTGCCCCGGCTTCTCCCCTCCTGTAATACTCCTGTCACTGGTCTCCCCTTGCTGCCCCGGCTTCTTCTCTCCTGTAATACTCCTGTCACTGGTCTCCCCTTCCTGCCCCGGCTTCTCCCCTCCTGTAATACTCCTGTCACTGGTCTCCCCTTCCTGCCCAGGCTTCTCCCCTCCTGTAATACTCCTGTCACTGGTCTCCCCTTCCTGCCCCGGCTTCTCCCCTCCCTGCCCCGGCTTCTCCTCTCCTGTAATACTCCTGTCACTTGTCTCCCCTTCTTGCCCCGTCTTCTCCTCTCCTGTAATACTCCTGTCACTGGTCTCCCCTTCCTGCCCCGGCTTCTCCTCTCCTGTAATACTCCTGTCACTGGTCTCCCCTTCCTGCCCCGGCTTCTCCCCTCCCTGCCCGGCTTCTCCCCTCCTGTAATACTCCTGTCACTGGTCTCCCCTTCCTGCCCCGGCTTCTCCCCTCCTGTAATACTCCTGTCACTGGTCTCCCCTTCCTGCCCCGGCTCCTCCCCTCCTGTAATACTCCTGTCACTGGTCTCCCCTTCCTGCCCCGGCTTCTCCCCTCCTGTAATACTCCTGTCACTGGTCTCCCCTTCCTGCCCCGGCTTCTCCCATTCCTGCCCCGGCTTCTCCTCTCCTTTAATACCCCTGTCACTGGTCTCCCCTTCCTGCCCCGGCTTCTCCTCTCCTGTAATACCCCTGTCACTGGTCTCCCCTTCCTGCCCCGGCTTCTCCCCTCCTGTAATACTCCTGTCACTGGTCTCCCCTTGCTGCCCCGGCTTCTTCTCTCCTGTAATACTCCTGTCACTGGTCTCCCCTTCCTGCCCCGGCTTCTCCCCTCCTGTAATACTCCTGTCACTGGTCTCCCCTTCCTGCCCCGGGCTTCTCCCCTCCTGTAATACTCCTGTCACTGGTCTCCCCTTCCTGCCCCGGCTTCTCCCCTCCTGTAATACTCCTGTCACTGGTCTCCCCTTCCTGCCCAGGCTTCTCCCCTCCTGTAATACTCCTGTCACTGGTCTCCCCTTCCTGCCCCGGCTTCTCCCCTCCCTGCCCCGGCTTCTCCTCTCCTGTAATACTCCTGTCACTTGTCTCCCCTTCCTGCCCCGTCGTCTCCTCTCCTGTAATACTCCTGTCACTGGTCTCCCCTTCCTGCCCCGGCTTCTCCTCTCCTGTAATACTCCTGTCACTGGTCTCCCCTTCCTGCCCCGGCTTCTCCCCTCCTGTAATACTCCTGTCACTGGTCTCCCCTTCCTGCCCCGGCTTCTCCCCTCCTGTAATACTCCTGTCACTGGTCTCCCCTTCCTGCCCCGGCTTCTCCCCTCCCTGCCCCGGCTTCTCCTCTCCTGTAATACTCCTGTCACTTGTCTCCCCTTCTTGCCCCGTCTTCTCCTCTCCTGTAATACTCCTGTCACTGGTCTCCCCTTCCTGCCCCGGCTTCTCCCCTCCCTGCCCGGCTTCTCCCTCCTGTAATACTCCTGTCACTGGTCTCCCCTTCCTGCCCCGGCTTCTCCCCTCCTGTAATACTCCTGTCACTGGTCTCCCCTTCCTGCCCCGGCTCCTCCCCTCCTGTAATACTCCTGTCACTGGTCTCCCCTTCCTGCCCCGGCTTCTCCCCTCCTGTAATACTCCTGTCACTGGTCTCCCCTTCCTGCCCCGGCTTCTCCCATTCCTGCCCCGGCTTCTCCTCTCCTTTAATACCCCTGTCACTGGTCTCCCCTTCCTGCCCCGGCTTCTCCTCTCCTGTAATACCCCTGTCACTGGTCTCCCCTTCCTGCCCCGGCTTCTCCCCTCCTGTAATACTCCTGTCACTGGTCTCCCCTTGCTGCCCCGGCTTCTTCTCTCCTGTAATACTCCTGTCACTGGTCTCCCCTTCCTGCCCCGGCTTCTCCCCTCCTGTAATACTCCTGTCACTGGTCTCCCCTTCCTGCCCCGGGCTTCTCCCCTCCTGTAATACTCCTGTCACTGGTCTCCCCTTCCTGCCCCGGCTTCTCCCCTCCTGTAATACTCCTGTCACTGGTCTCCCCTTCCTGCCCAGGCTTCTCCCCTCCTGTAATACTCCTGTCACTGGTCTCCCCTTCCTGCCCCGGCTTCTCCCCTCCCTGCCCCGGCTTCTCCTCTCCTGTAATACTCCTGTCACTTGTCTCCCCTTCCTGCCCCGTCGTCTCCTCTCCTGTAATACTCCTGTCACTGGTCTCCCCTTCCTGCCCCGGCTTCTCCTCTCCTGTAATACTCCTGTCACTGGTCTCCCCTTCCTGCCCCGGCTTCTCCCCTCCTGTAATACTCCTGTCACTGGTCTCCCCTTCCTGCCCCGGCTTCTCCCCTCCTGTAATACTCCTGTCACTGGTCTCCCCTTCCTGCCCCGGCTTCTCCCCTCCCTGCCCCGGCTTCTCCTCTCCTGTAATACTCCTGTCACTTGTCTCCCCTTCTTGCCCCGTCTTCTCCTCTCCTGTAATACTCCTGTCACTGGTCTCCCCTTCCTGCCCCGGCTTCTCCTCTCCTGTAATACTCCTGTCACTGGTCTCCCCTTCCTGCCCCGGCTTCTCCCCTCCTGTAATACTCCTGTCACTGGTCTCCCCTTCCTGCCCCGGCTTCTCCCCTCCTGTAATACTCCTGTCACTGGTCTCCCCTTCCTGCCCCGGCTTCTCCCCTCCTGTAATACTCCTGTCACTGGTCTCCCCTTCCTGCCCCGGCTCCTCCCCTCCTGTAATACTGCTGTCACTGGTCTCCCCTTCCTGCCCCGGCTTCTCCCCTCCTGTAATACTCCTGTCACTGGTCTCCCCTTCCTGCCCCGGCTTCTCCCCTTCCTGCCCCGGCTTCTCCTCTCCTGTAATACCCCTGTCACTGGTCTCCCCTTCCTGCCCCGGCTTCTCCCCTCCTGTAATACTCCTGTCACTGGTCTCCCCTTCCTGCCCCGGCTTCTCCCCTCCTGTAATACTCCTGTCACTGGTCTCCCCTTCCTGCCCCGGCTTCTCCCATTCCTGCCCCGGCTTCTCCTCTCCTTTAATACCCCTGTCACTGGTCTCCCCTTCCTGCCCCGGCTTCTCCTCTCCTGTAATACCCCTGTCACTGGTCTCCCCTTCCTGCCCCGGCTTCTCCCCTCCTGTAATACTCCTGTCACTGGTCTCCCCTTGCTGCCCCGGCTTCTTCTCTCCTGTAATACTCCTGTCACTGGTCTCCCCTTCCTGCCCCGGCTTCTCCCCTCCTGTAATACTCCTGTCACTGGTCTCCCCTTCCTGCCCCGGGCTTCTCCCCTCCTGTAATACTCCTGTCACTGGTCTCCCCTTCCTGCCCCGGCTTCTCCCCTCCTGTAATACTCCTGTCACTGGTCTCCCCTTCCTGCCCAGGCTTCTCCCCTCCTGTAATACTCCTGTCACTGGTCTCCCCTTCCTGCCCCGGCTTCTCCCCTCCCTGCCCCGGCTTCTCCTCTCCTGTAATACTCCTGTCACTTGTCTCCCCTTCCTGCCCCGTCGTCTCCTCTCCTGTAATACTCCTGTCACTGGTCTCCCCTTCCTGCCCCGGCTTCTCCTCTCCTGTAATACTCCTGTCACTGGTCTCCCCTTCCTGCCCCGGCTTCTCCCCTCCTGTAATACTCCTGTCACTGGTCTCCCCTTCCTGCCCCGGCTTCTCCCCTCCTGTAATACTCCTGTCACTGGTCTCCCCTTCCTGCCCCGGCTTCTCCCCTCCCTGCCCCGGCTTCTCCTCTCCTGTAATACTCCTGTCACTTGTCTCCCCTTCTTGCCCCGTCTTCTCCTCTCCTGTAATACTCCTGTCACTGGTCTCCCCTTCCTGCCCCGGCTTCTCCTCTCCTGTAATACTCCTGTCACTGGTCTCCCCTTCCTGCCCCGGCTTCTCCCCTCCTGTAATACTCCTGTCACTGGTCTCCCCTTCCTGCCCCGGCTTCTCCCCTCCTGTAATACTCCTGTCACTGGTCTCCCCTTCCTGCCCCGGCTTCTCCCCTCCTGTAATACTCCTGTCACTGGTCTCCCCTTCCTGCCCCGGCTCCTCCCCTCCTGTAATACTGCTGTCACTGGTCTCCCCTTCCTGCCCCGGCTTCTCCCCTCCTGTAATACTCCTGTCACTGGTCTCCCCTTCCTGCCCCGGCTTCTCCCCTTCCTGCCCCGGCTTCTCCTCTCCTGTAATACCCCTGTCACTGGTCTCCCCTTCCTGCCCCGGCTTCTCCCCTCCTGTAATACTCCTGTCACTGGTCTCCCCTTCCTGCCCCGGCTTCTCCCCTCCTGTAATACTCCTGTCACTGGTCTCCCCTTGCTGCCCCGGCTTCTTCTCTCCTGTAATACTCCTGTCACTGGTCTCCCCTTCCTGCCCCGGCTTCTCCCCTCCTGTAATACTCCTGTCACTGGTCTCCCCTTCCTGCCCAGGCTTCTCCCCTCCTGTAATACTCCTGTCACTGGTCTCCCCTTCCTGCCCCGGCTTCTCCCCTCCCTGCCCCGGCTTCTCCTCTCCTGTAATACTCCTGTCACTTGTCTCCCCTTCCTGCCCCGTCTTCTCCTCTCCTGTAATACTCCTGTCACTGGTCTCCCCTTCCTGCCCCGGCTTCTCCTCTCCTGTAATACTCCTGTCACTGGTCTCCCCTTCCTGCCCCGGCTTCTCCCCTTCCTGCCCCGGCTTCTCCCCTCCTGTAATACTCCTGTCACTGGTCTCCCCTTCCTGCCCCGGCTTCTCCCCTCCTGTAATACTCCTGTCACTGGTCTCCCCTTCCTGCCCCGGCTTCTCCCCTCCTGTAATACTCCTGTCACTGGTCTCCCCTTCCTGCCCCGGCTCCTCCCCTCCTGTAATACTCCTGTCACTGGTCTCCCCTTCCTGCCCCGGCTTCTCCCCTCCTGTAATACTCCTGTCACTGGTCTCCCCTTCCTGCCCCGGCTTCTCCCCTCCTGTAATACTCCTGTCACTGGTCTCCCCTTCCTGCCCCGGCTTCTCCCCTCCTGTAATACTCCTGTCACTGGTCTCCCCTTCCTGCCCTGGGCTTCTCCCCTCCTGTAATACTCCTGTCACTGGTCTCCCCTTCCTGCCCCGGCTTCTCCCCTCCTGTAATACTCCTGTCACTGGTCTCCCCTTCCTGCCCCGGCTTCTCCCCTCCTGTAATACTCCTGTCACTGGTCTCCCCTTCCTGCCCCGGCTTCTCCCCTCCCTGCCCCGGCTTCTCCTCTCCTGTAATACTCCTGTCACTTGTCTCCCCTTCTTGCCCCGTCTTCTCCTCTCCTGTAATACTCCTGTCACTGGTCTCCCCTTCCTGCCCCGGCTTCTCCTCTCCTGTAATACTCCTGTCACTGGTCTCCCCTTCCTGCCCCGGCTTCTCCCCTCCCTGCCCGGCTTCTCCCCTCCTGTAATACTCCTGTCACTGGTCTCCCCTTCCTGCCCCGGCTTCTCCCCTCCTGTAATACTCCTGTCACTGGTCTCCCCTTCTTGCCCCGGCTTCTCCCCTCCTGTAATACTCCTGTCACTGGTCTCCCCTTCCTGCCCCGGCTCCTCCCCTCCTGTAATACTCCTGTCACTGGTCTCCCCTTCCTGCCCCGGCTTCTCCCCTCCTGTAATACTCCTGTCACTGGTCTCCCCTTCCTGCCCCGGCTTCTCCCCTTCCTGCCCCGGCTTCTCCTCTCCTTTAATACCCCTGTCACTGGTCTCCCCTTCCTGCCCCGGCTTCTCCTCTCCTGTAATACCCCTGTCACTGGTCTCCCCTTCCTGCCCCGGCTTCTCCCCTCCTGTAATACTCCTGTCACTGGTCTCCCCTTGCTGCCCCGGCTTCTTCTCTCCTGTAATACTCCTGTCACTGGTCTCCCCTTCCTGCCCCGGCTTCTCCCCTCCTGTAATACTCCTGTCACTGGTCTCCCCTTCCTGCCCCGGGCTTCTCCCCTCCTGTAATACTCCTGTCACTGGTCTCCCCTTCCTGCCCCGGCTTCTCCCCTCCTGTAATACTCCTGTCACTGGTCTCCCCTTCCTGCCCAGGCTTCTCCCCTCCTGTAATACTCCTGTCACTGGTCTCCCCTTCCTGCCCCGGCTTCTCCCCTCCCTGCCCCGGCTTCTCCTCTCCTGTAATACTCCTGTCACTTGTCTCCCCTTCCTGCCCCGTCTTCTCCTCTCCTGTAATACTCCTGTCACTGGTCTCCCCTTCCTGCCCCGGCTTCTCCTCTCCTGTAATACTCCTGTCACTGGTCTCCCCTTCCTGCCCCGGCTTCTCCCCTCCTGTAATACTCCTGTCACTGGTCTCCCCTTGCTGCCCCGGCTTCTCCCCCCCTGTAATACTCCTGTCACTGGTCTCCCCTTCCTGCCCCGGCTTCTCCCCTCCTGTAATACTCCTGTCACTGGTCTCCCCTTCCTGCCCCGGCTTCTCCCCTCCTGTAATACTCCTGTCACTGGTCTCCCCTTCCTGCCCCGGCTTCTCCCCTCCTGTAATACTCCTGTCACTGGTCTCCCCTTCCTGCCCCGGCTTCTCCTCTCCTGTAATACTCCTGTCAATGGCCTCCCCTTCCTGCCCCGGCTTCTCCCCTCCTGTAATACTCCTGTCACTGGTCTCCCCTTCCTGCCCCGGCTTCTCCCCTCCCTGCCCCGGCTTCTCCTCTCCTGTAATACTCCTGTCACTTGTCTCCCCTTCTTGCCCCGTCTTCTCCTCTCCTGTAATACTCCTGTCACTGGTCTCCCCTTCCTGCCCCGGCTTCTCCTCTCCTGTAATACTCCTGTCACTGGTCTCCCCTTCCTGCCCCGGGTTCTCCCCTCCCTGCCCGGCTTCTCCCCTCCTGTAATACTCCTGTCACTGGTCTCCCCTTCCTGCCCCGGCTTCTCCCCTCCTGTAATACTCCTGTCACTGGTCTCCCCTTCTTGCCCCGGCTTCTCCCCTCCTGTAATACTCCTGTCACTGGTCTCCCCTTCCTGCCCCGGCTCCTCCCCTCCTGTAATACTCCTGTCACTGGTCTCCCCTTCCTGCCCCGGCTTCTCCCCTCCTGTAATACTCCTGTCACTGGTCTCCCCTTCCTGCCCCGGCTTCTCCCCTTCCTGCCCCGGCTTCTCTCCTTTAATACCCCTGTCACTGGTCTCCCCTTCCTGCCCCGGCTTCTCCTCTCCTGTAATACCCCTGTCACTGGTCTCCCCTTCCTGCCCCGGCTTCTCCCCTCCTGTAATACTCCTGTCACTGGTCTCCCCTTGCTGCCCCGGCTTCTTCTCTCCTGTAATACTCCTGTCACTGGTCTCCCCTTCCTGCCCCGGCTTCTCCCCTCCTGTAATACTCCTGTCACTGGTCTCCCCTTCCTGCCCCGGGCTTCTCCCCTCCTGTAATACTCCTGTCACTGGTCTCCCCTTCCTGCCCCGGCTTCTCCCCTCCTGTAATACTCCTGTCACTGGTCTCCCCTTCCTGCCCAGGCTTCTCCCCTCCTGTAATACTCCTGTCACTGGTCTCCCCTTCCTGCCCCGGCTTCTCCCCTCCCTGCCCCGGCTTCTCCTCTCCTGTAATACTCCTGTCACTTGTCTCCCCTTCCTGCCCCGTCTTCTCCTCTCCTGTAATACTCCTGTCACTGGTCTCCCCTTCCTGCCCCGGCTTCTCCTCTCCTGTAATACTCCTGTCACTGGTCTCCCCTTCCTGCCCGGCTTCTCCCCTCCTGTAATACTCCTGTCACTGGTCTCCCCTTCCTGCCCCGGCTTCTCCCCCCCTGTAATACTCCTGTCACTGGTCTCCCCTTCCTGCCCCGGCTTCTCCCCTCCTGTAATACTCCTGTCACTGGTCTCCCCTTCCTGCCCCGGCTTCTCCCCTCCTGTAATACTCCTGTCACTGGTCTCCCCTTCCTACCCCGGCTTCTCCCCTCCTGTAATACTCCTGTCACTGGTCTCCCCTTCCTGCCCCGGCTTCTCCTCTCCTGTAATACTCCTGTCAATGGCCTCCCCTTCCTGCCCCGGCTTCTCCTCTCCTGTAATACTCCTGTCACTTGTCTCCCCTTCCTACCCCGGCTCCTCCCCTCCTGTAATACTCCTGTCACTGGTCTCCCCTTCCTGCCCCGGCTTCTCCCCTCCTGTAATACTCCTGTCACTGGTCTCCCCTTCCTGCCCCGGCTTCTCCCCTCCCTGCCCCGGCTTCTCCTCTCCTGTAATACTCCTGTCACTTGTCTCCCCTTCTTGCCCCGTCTTCTCCTCTCCTGTAATACTCCTGTCACTGGTCTCCCCTTCCTGCCCCGGCTTCTCCTCTCCTGTAATACTCCTGTCACTGGTCTCCCCTTCCTGCCCCGGCTTCTCCCCTCCCTGCCCGGCTTCTCCCCTCCTGTAATACTCCTGTCACTGGTCTCCCCTTCCTGCCCCGGCTTCTCCCCTCCTGTAATACTCCTGTCACTGGTCTCCCCTTCCTGCCCCGGCTCCTCCCCTCCTGTAATACTCCTGTCACTGGTCTCCCCTTCCTGCCCCGGCTTCTCCCCTCCTGTAATACTCCTGTCACTGGTCTCCCCTTCCTGCCCCGGCTTCTCCCATTCCTGCCCCGGCTTCTCCTCTCCTTTAATACCCCTGTCACTGGTCTCCCCTTCCTGCCCCGGCTTCTCCTCTCCTGTAATACCCCTGTCACTGGTCTCCCCTTCCTGCCCCGGCTTCTCCCCTCCTGTAATACTCCTGTCACTGGTCTCCCCTTGCTGCCCCGGCTTCTTCTCTCCTGTAATACTCCTGTCACTGGTCTCCCCTTCCTGCCCCGGCTTCTCCCCTCCTGTAATACTCCTGTCACTGGTCTCCCCTTCCTGCCCCGGCTTCTCCCCTCCTGTAATACTCCTGTCACTGGTCTCCCCTTCCTGCCCAGGCTTCTCCCCTCCTGTAATACTCCTGTCACTGGTCTCCCCTTCCTGCCCCGGCTTCTCCCCTCCCTGCCCCGGCTTCTCCTCTCCTGTAATACTCCTGTCACTTGTCTCCCCTTCCTGCCCCGTCGTCTCCTCTCCTGTAATACTCCTGTCACTGGTCTCCCCTTCCTGCCCCGGCTTCTCCTCTCCTGTAATACTCCTGTCACTGGTCTCCCCTTCCTGCCCCGGCTTCTCCCCTCCTGTAATACTCCTGTCACTGGTCTCCCCTTCCTGCCCCGGCTTCTCCTCTCCTGTAATACTCCTGTCACTGGTCTCCCCTTCCTGCCCCGGCTTCTCCCCTCCCTGCCCCGGCTTCTCCTCTCCTGTAATACTCCTGTCACTTGTCTCCCCTTCTTGCCCCGTCTTCTCCTCTCCTGTAATACTCCTGTCACTGGTCTCCCCTTCCTGCCCCGGCTTCTCCTCTCCTGTAATACTCCTGTCACTGGTCTCCCCTTCCTGCCCCGGCTTCTCCCCTCCCTGCCCGGCTTCTCCCCTCCTGTAATACTCCTGTCACTGGTCTCCCCTTCCTGCCCCGGCTTCTCCCCTCCTGTAATACTCCTGTCACTGGTCTCCCCTTCCTGCCCCGGCTTCTCCCCTCCTGTAATACTCCTGTCACTGGTCTCCCCTTCCTGCCCCGGCTCCTCCCCTCCTGTAATACTCCTGTCACTGGTCTCCCCTTCCTGCCCCGGCTTCTCCCCTCCTGTAATACTCCTGTCACTGGTCTCCCCTTCCTGCCCCGGCTTCTCCCCTTCCTGCCCCGGCTTCTCCTCTCCTGTAATACCCCTGTCACTGGTCTCCCCTTCCTGCCCCGGCTTCTCCTCTCCTGTAATACCCCTGTCACTGGTCTCCCCTTGCTGCCCCGGCTTCTTCTCTCCTGTAATACTCCTGTCACTGGTCTCCCCTTCCTGCCCCGGCTTCTCCCCTCCTGTAATACTCCTGTCACTGGTCTCCCCTTCCTGCCCCGGCTTCTCCCCTCCTGTAATACTCCTGTCACTGGTCTCCCCTTGCTGCCCCGGCTTCTTCTCTCCTGTAATACTCCTGTCACTGGTCTCCCCTTCCTGCCCCGGCTTCTCCCCTCCTGTAATACTCCTGTCACTGGTCTCCCCTTCCTGCCCAGGCTTCTCCCCTCCTGTAATACTCCTGTCACTGGTCTCCCCTTCCTGCCCCGGCTTCTCCCCTCCCTGCCCCGGCTTCTCCTCTCCTGTAATACTCCTGTCACTTGTCTCCCCTTCCTGCCCCGTCTTCTCCTCTCCTGTAATACTCCTGTCACTGGTCTCCCCTTCCTGCCCCGGCTTCTCCTCTCCTGTAATACTCCTGTCACTGGTCTCCCCTTCCTGCCCCGGCTTCTCCCCTTCCTGCCCCGGCTTCTCCCCTCCTGTAATACTCCTGTCACTGGTCTCCCCTTCCTGCCCCGGCTTCTCCCCTCCTGTAATACTCCTGTCACTGGTCTCCCCTTCCTGCCCCGGCTTCTCCCCTCCTGTAATACTCCTGTCACTGGTCTCCCCTTCCTGCCCCGGCTCCTCCCCTCCTGTAATACTCCTGTCACTGGTCTCCCCTTCCTGCCCCGGCTTCTCCCCTCCTGTAATACTCCTGTCACTGGTCTCCCCTTCCTGCCCCGGCTTCTCCCCTCCTGTAATACTCCTGTCACTGGTCTCCCCTTCCTGCCCCGGCTTCTCCCCTCCTGTAATACTCCTGTCACTGGTCTCCCCTTACTGCCCCGGCTTCTCCTCTCCTGTAATACTCCTGTCACTGGTCTCCCCTTCCTGCCCCGGCTTCTCCCCTCCTGTAATACTCCTGTCACTGGTCTCCCCTTCCTGCCCCGGCTTCTCCCCTCCTGTAATACTCCTGTCACTGGTCTCCCCTTCCTGCCCCGGCTTCTCCCCTCCTGTAATACTCCTGTCACTGGTCTCCCCTTACTGCCCCGGCTTCTCCTCTCCTGTAATACTCCTGTCACTGGTCTCCCCTTACTGCCCCGGCTTCTCCCCTTCCTGCCCCGGCTTCTCCTCTCCTGTAATACCCCTGTCACTGGTCTCCCCTTCCTGCCCCGGCTTCTCCTCTCCTGTAATACCCCTGTCACTGGTCTCCTCTTCCTGCCCCGGCTTCTCCCCTCCCTGCCCCGGCTTCTCCCCTCCCTGCCCCGGCGTTCTCCTCTCAGTATCCGTGTCCTGTCTCACACTCTCGTTCTCTCTCGGGACCGGGACAAGGCGCAGATAACCGCTCGGGACACCGGGTGTCACTGTGTCTCCCACATCCTGGTCCAACAACCTTTACATCAGGGGCGGGCAACTCCAGTCCCCAAGGGCCACCAACAGGTCAGGTATGCAGGATATCCCTGCTTCAGCACAGGTGGCTCAATCAGTGGCTCAGTCTTTGACTGCATCACCTGTGCTGAAGCAGGGATATCCTGAAAACCTGACCTGTTGGTGGCCCTTGAGGACTTGGAGTTGCCCACATCCTTGGACCATTAACCCGTCCCTTGCTGGTTCACACTTGCCCAGTCTCATTACAAGATCCGTGTTACCCAGAATCCTCTTGGGGTTCCCTCCAGGCGCCTCGGGTCCATCAGTGTAGCAGAATATGTTATATATATGTTATGTTTCTCTTCCGCAGGCCACCGTGATGACCTCATAGCGAGTATACTGACAGGTAATGGGGACAGGAGGGAGGGGCCAGGCTGTGTCTGGTGAAGGCCCCATGTTAGGGAGCGAAACGTTTCCATTTGTGTTTGATAAAAGCCGCCCATCCCACTTATTCCACCCCTGCTTGCGGGGCGCGTGGGCACTGCATATACTGCAGTGTATACAGACGTTCTCTCTCCCCCGCCAGACGTGCACGCGCCCTCCCTGGAGGAGCTGAAGTTACAGAAGAGCTTTGTGAAGTTGCTCTGCCGTCAGTACCGCGAACTGCGTCATCTTCACCGGAAACATCTGCGCAAGGTGTCGGCGCTGTGCAAGGAGCAGAGCGTCCTGGCCACGCAGCTGCAGGGCCAGAGCTTCCGCAAGAGGAAGAGCCAGGGGAAGGGGCAGAGACGCGGGCAGGAGTGAGTGAGGGACACCAACGTGTGCGACAGTGTGTGTGTGTGATACTGTGTGACAGTGGGTGACCGTGAGACACTGTGACAGTGGGTGTGTGAGACACTGTGACAGTGTGTGTGTGTGTGTGTGTGTGTGTGTGTGTGTGTGTGTGTGTGTGTGTGTGTGATACTGTGTGATACTGTGTGACAGTGTGTGACAGTGTGTGACCGTGAGACACTGTGACAGTGCGTGTGTGAGACACTGATACTGTGTGTGTGTGATTCTGTGACACTGTGATACAGTAACCGTGAGACACTGTGACAGTGCGTGTGTGAGACACTGATACTGTGTGTGTGTGTGTGTGTGTGTGTGTGTGTGTGTGTGTGTGTGTGTGTGTGTGTGTGTGTGTGTGTGTGTGTGACACTGTGATACGGTGTGTGACAGTGGAACACTGACAGTGTGTGTGTGTGTGTGTGTGTGCGATACTGTGACAGTGTGTGTGATTCTGTGTGACAGTGTGCGTGTGTGATACTGTGTGTAATGGTGTCAGTGTACTTCCATCTCTACACGTTCTGCGCTCTGTGTCTCACTACCTATATCCTCTACACTTCCTGTGCTTTGTCATACACCCTGTCCTATGCACTCCGTCACACTCCGACACCCTGCACTTCCTGCACTCTGTGTCTCCCTCCCTATCCCTTCTGCGCTCTGTCACGCTCCGTCACTCTGCACTCCCTGCACTCCGTGTCACGCTCCCTGTCTCTCTGCACTCCCTGCACTCCGTGTCACGCTCCCTGTCTCTCTGCACTCCCTGCGCTGTGTCACGCTCCCTGTCTCTCTGCACTCCCTGCACTCCGTGTCACACTCCCTGTCTCTCTGCACTCCCTGCACTCCGTGTCACACTCCCTGTCTCTCTGCACTCCCTGTGCTCTGTGTCACGCTCCCTGTCTCTCTGTGCTCTGTGTCACACTCCCTGTCTCTCTGCACTCCCTGCACTCCGTGTCACGCTCCCTGTCTCTCTGCACTCCCTGCACTCCGTGTCACGCTCCCTGTCTCTCTGCACTCCCTGCACTCCGTGTCACGCTCCCTGTCTCTCTGCACTCCCTGCACTCTGTGTCTCCCTCCCTATCCCCTCTGCGCTCCCTGCACTCCGTGTCACACTCCCTGTCTCTCTGCACTCTCTGCGCTCCGTGTCACGCTCCCTGTCTCTCTGCACTCCCTGCACTCCGTGTCACGCTCCCTGTCTCTCTGCACTCCCTGCGCTCCGTGTCACGCTCCCTGTCTCTCTGCACTCCCTGCGCTCCGTGTCACGCTCCCTGTCTCTCTGCACTCCCTGCACTCTGCTTCACGCTCCCTGTCTCTCTGCACTCCCTGCGCTCCGTGTCACGCTCCCTGTCTCTCTGCACTCCCTGCGCTCCGTGTCACGCTCCCTGTCTCTCTGCACTCCCTGTGCTCCGTGTCACACTCTCTGCACTCCGTGTCACGCTCCCTGTCTCTCTGCACTCCCTGCGCTCCGTGTCACGCTCCCTGTCTCTCTGCACTCTCTGCGCTCCGTGTCACACTCCCTGTCTCTCTGCACTCCCTGCACTCCGTGTCACGCTCCCTGTCTCTCTGCACTCCCTGTGCTCCGTGTCACGCTCCCTGTCTCTCTGCACTCCCTGTGCTCCCTGTCTCTCTGCACTCCCTGTGCTCCGTGTCACACTCCCTGTCTCTCTGCACTCCCTGTCTCTCTGCACTCCGTGTCACGCTCCCTGCACTCCGTGTCACGCTCCCTGTCTCTCTGCACTCCCTGTCTCCCTGCACTCCGTGTCACGCTCCCTGCACTCCGTGTCACGCTCCCTGCACTCCGTGTCACGCTCCCTGCACTCCGTGTCACGCTCCGTATCCCCTCTGCAGTTCCACTACGGAGCAGGAGGAGGAGCAGAGGATGGTGAACCTGCAGGGGGAGCAGCTGAGAAGTCTCCTGGAGCTGAGGGAAGCTCAACATGAGCAGGAGAGAGGAATTAAACACACACACCTCCTGCAGGTACCAAGACCTTGCCCCCTACATAGTCCTAGAAGTCTCCACTCTATACCTCCCCATGCTCTGTCCTAGACGTCTTCTCTCTCTACAGGCTCCGTCTTTTCCTAAAGGTCTCCTCTCTCTCCCCCCCTGCTCTCCCCCCCAGCCCTCCCCCCTGCTCTGTCTTGCATAGAGGTCTCCTCTCTCCCCCCCTGCTCTGTCTTACATAGAGGTCTCCTCTCTCCCCCCCTGCCCTCCCCCCCTGCTCTCCCCCTACCCCTCCCCCTGCTCTGTCTTGCATAGAGGTCTCCTCTGTCCATTCCCCTGTCTGGTCCTAGTGCTCTCTTCCTTCCCATAGGCGTTGGTCCTAGAGGTCTCCTCCCCCCTCCCCGCAGGCTCTGTCTTATCCTAGAGGTCTCCTCTCTCCCCCAGGCTCTGCAGAAGCTTCAGGACGTGGCACATTCATGTAATTCTGCTCAGCTCAAGAAGATGAGGGAGATCAACGACAGGTGAGTGACATCTGCAAGCCCCGCCCCTCCGTAACTGAATGGTGAGAGCCCGCCCCCTGAGGAGGGTGAGAGCCCGGCCCCTGTGGAGGGTGAGAGCCCGGCCCCTGAGAAGGGTGAGAGCCCAGCCCCTGAGGAGGGTGAGAACCCGCCCCCTGAGGAGGGTGAGAACCCGCCCCCTGAGGAGGGTGAGAACCCGCCCCCTGAGGAGGGTGAGAGCCCGCCCCCTGAGGAGGGCGAGAGCCCGCCCCCTGAGGAGGGCGAGAGCCCGCCCCCTGAGGAGGACGGGAGGGTGAGAGCCGGCCCCTGAGGAGGACGGGAGGGTGAGAGCCGGCCCCTGAGGAGGGCGGGAGGGTGAGAGCCGGCCCCTGAGGAGGGCGGGGGGGTGAGAGCCGGCCCCTGAGGAGGGCGGGTGGGTGAGAGCCAGCCCCTGCGGAGGGCGGGAGAGTGAGAGCCGCCCCTGCGGAGGGCGGGAGGATGAGAGCCCGGCCCCTGAGGAGGGCGGGAGGGTGAGAGCCGGCCCCTGCGGAGGGCGGGAGGGTGAGAGCCGGCCCCTGCGGAGGGCGGGAGGGTGAGAGCCGGCCTCTGCGGAGGGCGGGAGGGTGAGAGCCCGGCTCCTGCGGAGGGCGTGAGGGTGAGAGCCGGCCCCTGAGGAGGGCGGGAGGCTGAGAGCCGGCCCCTGCGGAGGGCGGGAGGGTGACAGCCGGACCCTGCGGAGGGTGAGAGCCCGGCCCCTGAGGAGGGCGGGAGGGAGTGAGGGTGAGAGCCGGCCCCTGAGGAGGGCGGGAGGGTGAGAGCCCGGCCCCTGAGGAGGGAGTGAGGGTGAGAGCCCGGCCCCTGAGGAGGGCGGGAGGGTGAGAGCCGGACCCTGCGGAGGGCGGGAGGGTGAGAGCCCGGCCCCTGAGGAGGGAGTGAGGGTGAGAGCCGGCCCCTGAGGATGGCGGGAGGGAGTGAGGGTGAGAGCTGGCCCCTGAGGAGGGCGTGAGGGTGAGAGCCGGCCCCTGAGGAGGGAGTGAGGGTGAGAGCCGGCCCCTGAGGAGGGTGGGAGGGAGTGAGGGTGGGGGCCCGGCCCCCTTAGTGAGGGTGAGAGCCGGCCCCTGAGGAGGGCGGGAGGGAGTGAGGGTGAGAGCCGGCCCCTGAGGAGGGCGGGAGGGAGTGAGGGTGAGAGCCGGCCCCTGAGGAGGGCGGGAGGGAGTGAGGGTGAGAGCCGGCCCCTGAGGAGGGCGGGAGGGAGTGAGGGTGAGAGCCGGCCCCTGAGGAGGGCGGGAGGGAGTGAGGGTGAGAGCCGGCCCCTGCGGAGGGCGGGAGGGAGTGAGGGTGAGAGCCGGCCCCTGAGGAGGGCGGGAGGGAGTGAGGGTGAGAGCCGGCCCCTGAGGAGGGAGTGAGGGTGAGAGCCGGCCCCTGAGGAGGGCGTGAGGGTGGGGGCCCGGCCCCTGAGGAGGGCGGGAGGGCAGGGGAGTTCTCTCTAACAGTCTCTCTGCAGGGAGAAGAAAGAGCTGCAGAAGATCTTGGACAGAAAGAGACATAATAGCATCACTGAGGCCAAGTCACGAGACCGTCACAAGAAGGATGTGTGAGAGAGACTGCACTCTTTATAATACTCCTCTTCCCTCTCTCTGTGTCCCCATCTCATTCACCTCTCTCACTCCCCTTCTCCCAGCCCCGCTCTCCCCCTCCCTCCTCCCTCCCCCCTCCCTCCTCCCCTCTCTTCACCTCCCTCCCCCGTCCCTCCCCCCTCCCTCCCCCGTCCCTCCCCCCTCCCCTCTCTTCACCTCCCTCCCTCCCCTCTCTTCACCTCCCTCCCCTCTCTTCACCTCCCTCCCTCCCCTCTCTTCACCTCCCTCCCCTCTCTTCACCTCCCCCCTACCTCCTCTCTCTTCCCCTCCCTCTCCCCTCTCTTCCCCTCCCTCTCCCCTCTCTTCCCCTCCCTCTCCCCTCTCTTCCCCTCAATCTCCCCTCCCTCTCCCCTCTCTTCCCCTCCCTCTCCCCTCTCTTCCCCTCCCTCTCTCCTCTCTTCCCCTCCCTCTCTCCTCTCTTCCCTCCCCCCCTTTCCCTCTCCCCCTTTCCCTCTCTCCCTCTCTTTCCCACTCCCCCTCTCTTTCCCACTCCCCCTCTCTTTCCCACTCCCCCTCTCTCTCCTTCCCCACCCCTCTCTCTCTTCCTCCTCTCTCCCTCTCCCCTGCCCTCCTCTCTCCCTCTCCCCTCCCTCTCCCTCGCCCTCCCTCTCCCCCGCCCTCCCTCGCCCCCGCCCTCCCCCCTCTCCCCCGCCCTCCCCCCTCTCCCCCGCCCTCCCCCGCCCCCTTCCTCCTCTTTCCCTCTCTCCCTTCCTCCTCTTTCCCTCTCTCCCTTCCTCCTCTTTCCCTCTCTCCCTTCCTTCCCTTCCTCCTCTTTCCCTCTCTCCCTTCCTCCTCTTTCCCTCTCTCCCTTCCTCCTCTGTCCCTTCCTCCTCTCTCCCTCGCCCTCCTCTCTTCCTCTCTCCCTCTCCCCCGCCCTCCTCCTCCCTCTCCCCCGCCCTCCTCTCTCCCTCTCCCCCGCCCTCCTCTCTCCCTCTCCCCCGCCCTCCTCTCTCCCTCTCCCCCGCCCTCCCTCTCCCCCACCCTCCCCTGCCCCCCCTCTCCCTTCCTCCTCTTTCCCTCTCTCCCTTCCTCCTCTGTCCCTTCCTCCTCTCTCCCTCTCCCTCCTCTCTTCCTCTCTCCCTCTCCCCCGCCCTCCTCTCTCCCTCTCCCCCGCCCTCCTCTCTCCCTCTCCCCCGCCCTCCTCTCTCCCTCTCCCCCGCCCTCCCTCTCCCCCACCCTCCCCTGCCCCCCCTCTCCCTTCCTCCTCTTTCCCTCTCTCCCTTCCTCCTCTGTCCCTTCCTCCTCTCTCCCTCTCCCTCCTCTCTTCCTCTCTCCCTCTCCCCCGCCCTCCTCTCTCCCTCTCCCCCGGCCTCCTCTCTCCCTCTCCCCACCTCACCCTCATCCCCACTGGCCCTCCCCTCTCTCCTGCTGCTCTCCCCTCTCTGCTGCTCTCCCCTCTACTCCTCCATGTCTCATACTTTTTATTTTCTCCACAGAGAATTGACAGAAATTAACAGGCGTCACATTAATGAGTCTGTGAACTTCATACGCAGGGTGAGTGAGCACAGAGATGTATATGTATATGTATATATATATATATGTATATGTATATATATATATATATATATATATATATATATATATATATATATATATATATATAGCAAAGGGATATGGAGCGCAATATACCAGCAGCCTAATAGAAAGAGGGAAGTGTGTCTAAGTACGCTGCCACAATGTCATAGGTTTTACACAATAACCAAACATAGATACGTTAAAAATGAACACAGGCGCAACGCAAGGCAATAATTGGGGGCATGTCTGACTATATGTGTGTGTGTGTGTGTGTGTGTGTATGTATGTGTGTATATATATATGTGTGTCAAAACAAGCGAAAAAATTGAAGTAGCGCCTCTAAAATATCCTGACTAAAGTAAATTCTAAAAGAACCGATAGCTAATCATGGAAGCGTTTAGTGGGGCGGCTAGATATTGGCTGATACACTATGATAAGACAATGGATTAATACAATATATAATGCAATTACTCAACAATTGATCCCTAAAAAATGAATAAGTAAAAATCTAAATTTATTTAATAAAAAATGAAAAAATATATTTTGTGCCAAAAATTGAAAAGTAAAAAATATTAAAAATGAAAAAACCTTTAATACACAAAGTCCTGTTCCAATGGCAATAACACCAGGTTCCTGCAGCCCGCTTCAAAGGGATCACCAGTCCCTAATGATATCTGAAAAAAAGGAAAGAAAAAGAAACAGGCGCACACCTAGTGCATTACCACAATAAAAATTGTATTAAAGGAACATAAAATCTGTAAAATGCCCACTCACAAAAATACAGCAATCAATAGCATGTATGAGACAGGCTCTCATGTGCCAACAGCTCGGGTTAGTGGCGTCGTCACGTGACCCTCCTTCGTGCAGCCAAAACCGGAAACGGAACACCTCGCATTCAGTGCTCAGCGAGAGAGGTCCCTCCAGGGAACAATGCCTCGAAAGTCTCTTGTATAGTTGTAAAACGGCCGTGGAACACAAACAAGAGCAAAATCTGACTGCAAGCAGCAACAATGTTCGTGGGCAAATGGCGGCCGCAATCTAACCATGCCCGTGTGTATGTGTGTATATATATATATATATGTATGTATGTATGTATGTATGTATGTATGTATAGGTATCTGTACCGTGTTAGCCGAGCTTCAATAATCAAAAATAAATAGACGATACCGTTCTGTGGAACGGTATCATCTATTTATTTTTGAATATATATACTGTATATATATATGTGAGAAAAACAGTGTAACTCAATGGGAATTATATATATATATATATAGTGTGTGTGTGTGTATATTCACATGCATTCATTGCACAACCTTGAGAAAGGTCCCACTGGGGGACCGAAACGTTGGTTTATGTGTCTTTTTCAATACAAAAACTTGTGATCAAACTTACCAGAGTTACTAAACAGACTATATGGACATCACAGGGGATCCATATTGAAATGGAAAATGAGTCCAAGTCCCAAGTTGTTAGGAACCTAAGAAACGATAAAAGAACCAATATAGTGACGTAAAGTAATACTGGTTTATAAGCGCAAACGGATCCCCTGTTATGTCCATACAGTCTGTTTAGTCAGACATACCCCCAATCATCGCCTTGCGTTGCTCCTGTCTTCATATATATATATATGCAAATATAACTGTATGCTCATCTGCATGTCTTAGGCAGGTCTGCAACCCCGCCTTTCCCCATTATCACCCAGCATCCAGCACTTCCACTGCAGCAAGGGATTCTGGGAAATGACATGCAAATGAGCACACAGTGTCACTTTTTGCCTCAAAACCCATTTTTAACATGGTTCCCTATAGGCTTAAGCTTGCTGCATGGTCACAGCTTTGAGCACAGCCAGAGTTAAGGTGCATACCCAGAAAACCACCCACAGACAGCTGTTTCGACCTTGATGGGTCTCATCAGTGTGGGGTTGATTTTAACTGGATATGCATAAGAGGCTATGGGATAGGCTATACCATAATACTGAGTTAAGTTATGGTGAGTAAAAAAAAGTGACAAAAACCCTCCACAGGATATATATATATATCAGGACGTGAACGTATCACGGCCGTTATATTACCCGAATATAATCGCACACACTAATAACGGCCGTGCGAGAGCTCCTTGCTGGTTACTGCGCGTTGCGTTAGTCTCGGCGGTCTTCCCATCCAGACCCGGAGATCAGCGCGGTGCGGAGAGAATACCGACATCAATCACCTTTTTGATACATTTACTCCTTCGTTGCCCAAGTGACCAGCTGGCCGCGGGGCCACCCATAGCCCTCTGACCACATCCGGCTGCAGAGGGGTTAATATATACTTACCACTAGCCGACCTACCCCTTCCCCGTGCGACCCTAAGAGGCTGGCTAAGCCTTTCTAACCGCTCTAGCAGGAGTGGGCCACCAACAGGTCAGGTTCAGGATATCTCTGCTTCAGCACAGGTGGCTTAGTCGAAGACTGCATCACCTGTGCTGAAGCAGGGACTGATTGAGACACCTGTTAGTGGCCCTTGCGGACTTGAGTTGGCCACCCCTTACCTATACCGTGGTCAGTAACCTGGGTATCGGCTTCAACCGTGGGGGAATGAATCATTGAACGCACCCATCCACGGAGATCTCTGATCTCTGATCTCCTGGGTCCGGATCCACAAGGAGAATCCTTTGGGCCGATGCCCGACCGTAAAATAATCCAGTAGTGTTTAGAAATAACCCGTTTGCCATTGTACTGGCCAGATTCCCATCTGAACCCCACAAACTGGATTCATCTGGGGGTGCACAGTGTGTGTGAGGGTGTCGCATCTTTTTCCCCATGACCCCCCGAGGGACCAAAGTGTATATGTGGTAATGACACAAAGTGTGATGATGTAATAACCAGCTGATGAGGTAATAAGCAGCGGTGGGATGAGGTAATAACCAGCTGATGAGGTAATAAGCAGCGGTGTGATGAGGTAATAAGCAGCTGATGAGGTAATAAGCAGCGGTGTGATGAGGTAATGACCAGCTGATGATGTAATAGCAGCGGTGGGATGAGGTAATAACCAGCTGATGAGGTAATAAGCAGCGGTGTGATGAGGTAATAAGCAGCTGATGAGGTAATAAGCAGCGGTGTGATGAGGTAATGACCAGCTGATGAGGTAATAAGCAGCGGTGTGATGCGCCGCTATTTATCTCTTTGTCGCCCCCTCACATGCCGCCAGTTGGAGGAGGCCCAGAGGATGCGTCTGGATAAGTTGCTGGCCGATCATCAGGACACAGTGCAGAGAATCAAGGAGGAGGGGCCAAAGGTTTGCACAGGCCACACCCACATCTCACTGACCACACCCACATCTCACTGACCACACCCACATCTCACTGACCACACCCACATCTCACTGACCACTCCCCTTGTCTCCGTCTTTCTCCCTCCTACTGCCTAACCCAACTGGAGGAGTCCAGGTCCTTTCCCTCGCTCTGCCCCCTCTCTCTGGCTGCGCTATAGCGTGCGCTGCAGGGACAAGAACCGCCCCTCAATAGGGCCGGCCCCGCTACCTACCTTGGTCGCTGCGCGGCCAGATTTTTCTGAAGGCAGAAAAACTGTCTTCAGAACTGGGGACGGAGCACTGGCCACGCCCCCCGGCGGTTCAGCAAATGAGGGCGAACCTACTGGGTGACATCATGGCCGTGCCCCCCGTTACGCCCACCCCGTCTTTCCCCCCGCAGACCGGGGATCTCCGCTGCACGCGCCGCCACCACCGCCTCTCTCTCCTCCGGACTCACATCCTCAATACTTCGTTCTCCCAGCTGGAAGAGAGCCAGGCCCCTCCCCCTATATTTTCCTGGCTCTTCCCCTGCCTTCTCCCCCCCCCCCCCACCCTCACCTGCTCCATCTTTCTTTCTCCCAGCTTCGTGCCCAGCTGGAGGAGGAGTGCCAGGCTGAGTTCCGCCAGCTGCCCCAGGAGGTGCGACGATACCTACAGGAGGAGGGAGGCGGTGGTGGCAGCTCGGGGCCCCCCTCTTCCCACAGCACCCCCTCCTCTGTCACCCGGAGTTGGGGGGTAGAACCAGGCGAGGAGGGGCCCCCTGGGTACTCCAGCGATGAAGCCACCCAGCTCTGACGCCACCCCCCTGATATCCACAAACCTCCCAAATCCAGTGGACTCCCAAAATCCTAAGGACCTCCCCAAAGCCAAAGGACCTCCCCAACGCCAAAGGACCTCCCCAACGCCAAAGGACCTCCCCAACGCCAAAGGACCTCCCCAACGCCAAAGGACCTCCCCAACGCCAAAGGACCTCCCCAACGCCAAAGGACCTCCCCAACGCCAAAGGACCTCCCCAACGCCAAAGGACCTCCCCAACGCCAAAGGACCTCCCCAAAGCCAAAGGACCTCCCCAAAGCTTACGGTGACCACAGAGAACCAGGGGAACCCCAAAAGGCGAGAAACTTGCCAAATCTAATGGATTCGACCAAAAACCAGCAGGACCCATCTAAATTCAAGGGATCTCCCAAAAAATCTTGGGGACTTCCCAAAATCCAGGAGACCACCCAGCTGTGACAGGCCCCCCCCTCCCCCCCAAATGCCAAGTCCCATCCAACCCTACGGATGGAGTGTTCGGTTTTAATCACATTGATGTATTGTAACGAGACCAGTGTGGAGACTGTGTGTGACCTGTGTATGTTAGTGACACAGTGTGTGACTGTGTGTGTGTGTGTGTGTGTGTGTGTCTCGTCCTCCTTCCATTATATGTATTTTATACTCTCATTTTATTTCTCCAATAAAATGATCAGAAACCAGACTCATTCATTTGTGCTCATTTGTATTGTAACGAATTATCATGCATTAATTAGCATTCATTAAGGAGTACTCGATTAGTATTAAGTAGCACTCATTTATTAGTACTCCTTAGTATTCATTCATTAGTATTCATTAATTGGTACTTATTAGTATTCATATAATTCATTCATTAATACTCCGTTTTCATTCATGAGTAATCATTAGTTAGCATTCAGTATTTACACAGTACTTATTAGCATTCACTTAGTATTCATTCATTTGGACTCGGTATTCTCTCATTAGTATTCATTAATTAGCACTCAGCATTCACTTGTTGGTATTCCTCCATTAGTATTCCTTAATTAGTGCAGATTGGTATTCATTCATTAGTAATCATTAGTATTCATTCATTTGTACTCAGTATTCTTTCATCACTACTCATTAGTATTCATATATTGGTGGTCATTAGAATGAATTAATCAGTATTCTTTAGCTAGTACTCGATATTCAGTCAGTATTCATGAATTAGTATTTGTTATTCATTAGTACTCCGTATTAATTAGTACTCATTTGTATTCAATCATATTAATTTGTGTGCATTAATAATTTAATGCTCATTACTAGTATTCAATGATTGGTAGGCTGGTATTCATTAGAACTCACAAGTATTCATTAGTACTACGTATTCATTATTATTCAATAATTAGTACTCCTTGGTTTTTGCTCATTAGTATTCAATATCATTTGATTTGTATTTCTTCATTCATTAGAACTCATTGGTTTAATTTGTTCTCAGTATTCATTAGTATTAATTTTTATTTAATTATTACTAATTAGTAATATTGTATTTCTGCTCAATATCTATTAATTAGTACTCATTAGTATTATTTCATTAGTATGCATTAATTAGTACCCAGTATTCACGAATCACTAATATTATAACTAATGAGCCTGACACATTGCTGAGCACTCACATTTCCCCTTTAATTATGTAAATGAGGCTATGCCTCCTCACAGTGGCACACTGAGTGTGACATCACTAACACAGACCCAGCGCATAACAAGACACTATAACACACACACACACCAGCAGCATGAGCCAGACAGACCCTGGCTGTATATACACACACACACCTGGAAGAGTGTTACACAGGCAGTATCTGTGTTGCACAGACCATTGTAACAGTGTCACACACACACCTTGAAGAGTGTTAGACAGGCAGTAACCATGTTGCACACAGACGCACACCTGTAAGGGTATTATATAGACAGTAAGTGTTACACAGATCATTGTAACAGTATAACACACTAAGTGACACACAAACCTGTAACTAACACACAGATTGTAAGTGTTACACACACACACAAACCTGTAACTAAGACATAGATTGTAAGTGTTACAGACACACACACACACACACACACACCTGTGCTCTTTTTGCTCATATATGTAGCAGTAGTGCTGACTGACTAGATTCTGAACACCTGTACCAGTAACACTGTATACACACCTGTAAGAGTATTACAAAGACAGTAACAGTGTGACACACTGAATGTAAGTGCTACACACACACCTGTAACACATATTGTAAGTGTTACACACACGCACACCTGTAAGAGTATTACATAGGCAGTAAAAGTGTTACACAGACAGTTGTAACAGTATAACACACTGACTAAGTGCCACACACACAAACCTATAACAAACAGACTAAGTGTTATACACACACTTGTAACAGTATCAGCGTTACACATATAGTTGTAACAGTATCACACAGACTAATCGTGTAACCGTATTACACACAGTCCCTATATTGCACACATACAAGTTGTTACACAAACACACACCTGTAACAGTATCACATGCCGACTGTAACAGTTATACACACAGACACACCTGTATCACACAGTGTAACACGCAGCAACTTGGAAATGAGATGCACACACCACACGTGACATGTACATTACTTTGCACGTGACATGTAAATGACACACAGCACCTTAAACATGTCGCACACATGTACAGGCGGTCCTCGGTTATCCAGCGGGATCCGTTCTGGAAGTAGCGTTGGATAGTGAAACCGTTGTAAAGTGAGCCCCATGTTAATCAGTGGCAGTGAGCGTTGGATACACATTCTGGCGTTGATTCCGGTGCATTCCGCATGGAAAACGGCCCTTAGGGTTGCATTGTAAAGCGTTGGATCTGCCATTCGTTGTGAAGTGAGAAGTTGGATAACGAGGACTACCTGTATGTACATGTACAGTACACAACACCTGCCACGCTGACACACAGGATATATAGAGAATATACAACGAGCTTACGTGCAGGGAACCTACAAAGACACAATCATAGTGACACACCCATATATACCCCCATGAACCCCACAATACCTCATACAGCTGGGAGCTGAACACTCCTCTCCTGCTCTGTCTCCTCTCCCCCCTCCCCCCAGTCCATCACAAGTCCTTAGATGGGGCAGTTCCTGGCGGGAACTCTGGAAGCCCTGGATGTGGTAGTTCCTTTCATTAAATTGTGCTGTTTCAATTAATTGCCCCAGGAAGGGACAGACGAAGTCCAGGATGCCCTGAAAGTCACAGTCCTCTCCATAACTGTAGTGAAGACCAATTTGTCCCCAAGGAAGGGGTATTAGAAGGCCCAAATGGTGGCAGTAGGACTCCATCATTACAGTTCCCGTTGATTGCCCCAGGTGTTAATGATTAATTGACGCAGGAGAGGTTATCAGAAGCCCAGAATGCAGTAGTCCTCTCCATCGTTGTAGTGGTAATTACCTACCCCAGCCTGGGGCTTCAGAAGCCCAGAATCTACTTGTCCTCTCCACAATTGTACTGATAACTGCCCCTGGGTGGGGCAATAATGAATTACCTCCGGAGGAGACCTGCAAAGGTCCGGATGTCACTTATTGCCCCAGAAAGGAAGTGTTAATGGTCCCAGTCAGATGAATGAACAGTTGTAATTGGTTGCCCCAGGCTTGGGGTATCAGAAGCCCCGGATGTGGCAATAAGCCTCCAGCGAGGACAGCAGGATGTACACCAGCCAGAGCGTCAGGAAGAAGAGGGCGGTGATGATCTTGGAGCTGCGGGGGCCACCCAGTTCCCCTCCCACTGGGGGCCGTCGGCGGTAGAGGAGCACGGACAGGCAGACGAGGGACAGCCCCGTGAACAGGGTGACGGAGAAGGCCAGACTTCCGGGGGACACCAGGAAACGCTCGCCTTTCCCTGCCCAGTATATGGACGCGATACTCCACGCCACCCCGAGCCCCAGAAACACGTTCACCGCGTTACTGCCCGTCACGTTCCCGATGGAGGCGTCCGCGTGGGGATCCTGAACCGCGGCCACCTTACTGGCAAAGGTGTCTGAGGAGGGGGCAATAGGAGAGGATAAATAACTGCCCTGCCATATTAATAGTGCATCAGCCTAGTATCACTGCCCTGTTATCCACACCAGCCACCATACTGGGAAATGTCTCCGGTGAGAGAGGGGTAAATAACTGCCCTGCCATATTAATGTGCCCCATCCTTATACCATCAGGCTCGCCACTCTCTCCAAGTAACTCCAAGAATTCTCGCCAGTCTCCCCAATCCCTCCCAGTTACTCTCAGTACCCTCTTACTGCTCCCAGCACCTCCCAGTCCTGCCCCTCCCAGTAAATCACCTCTCATCTACCTCACTAGTCAATTCCATCCTTTCCCCCAGTAACCCCCTCTAGTCCTCCCTGTCTCCTCCACTCCCCCCATCCAGTATTCCTAGACTCTCCCAGTCCCCCCCTGTAAACTACCCCAGTCTCTCCAAGTCCCCTACGTAATCTACCCCAGTCTCTTCCAGTCCCCCGTAAACTACCCCAGTCTCTCACGGAGTCCCCCTCCAGCCTTCCCTGCTTCTCCCCAGTAACCCCTCAAGTTTCTCCTAGTCCCACCAACTCCCCATTAGTAAACCACTCCAGCCCCTACCAGTCTCCTCCCAGTGTCACCTCCCCCTCCCCAGTAGACCATCCCAGCACATCCCAGTGTATCCCAGTTCCCTCCTAGTCTACCCCAGTAAGCCACTCCAGTCCCCCCCTTTCCTTCCCTCCCCCTCACCTGGCACAGATGTCCCCAGAGCCACGAAGACCACGGCGGTGACGGAGTCCTTGAGCCCCACGGTGCAGCCGAAGTGAGCAGCCAGATCCCCGGTGACGGCGGTGAGGATGCCAATGATGCAGATAGAGACCAGGAAGCAGGCCCAGCCCCCCCAGTACTCTGTTGGGGGCACGAAGGCAAAGAGGACCTTCCAGAAGACGGTCAGGAAGTGCATGATGTAGTCACAGCAACTGGGCAGCCCTTCCTCACTGCTCTCCTCATCATCATCATCCCCTGCCCAGGAGGGGACATGCAGGAGGTGGGGGGGGGGGGGAGAAAGGAAGGTGGGGGAGAAGGGAGAGAGAGGGGTGAAGCATGCAGGGAAAAGAATGTGAGCAGACTGTGCAAGGGAGGAGAAGCGTGTTAGCAGGGGGACAATGTGTAAGGGTGGGACAGTGAGTAGGAGGGATGGGGTGAGTGTGTGACACACTTACCTGCACTGACCGTCACCGCACTCACAAACTGCTCCCTCCAGCTGCTGCTCCCAACGACCAGAGCTAGGTTAGCTTTCTTAATCAGCTTGTCTACCGTATTCTGGGGGGGACACAAGGGGAGAAGAGGGGGAAGGGGTGACATAGGGACACTCAGGAGACAGGGGGGGGGAATGGAACGAGGGGACATAGTGATATGGTAACTTCAAGTAACAAGCAATGACACCCCTCTCACTTTCTCTCCTTCTCTATCCACCCCACCTCTCTCAATCCCTACTCCCCATTTCCCTCTCTCCTTTTATCCCGCTAACCTCTCTCCCTCCCCTTCTCCCTGTCTTTACAACCCCCACCTCTCCCTCCCTCTCCTATCACCCCACCTTTCTCTCTTCCTCTTCCTCTTTCCCTCCCCCCCCCACTCCTTCAATCTGCCACTCCCTCTCACCTTAAACTCATAGGACTCCTCTATTATCACCTCCATCTTGCGGTGCTCCCCCAGGCTGGGACTTCCTGCCATGTCCCCCCCTTCCCTGTCATTCCCGGGCACCACCCACCTCTCGCCAGTCTCTCCTGTGTGGGGACAAGAGGGAGGGTTGTGTTAGAATAATATGCAGCCCCCACAATTATTCCTTTTTCTTCCCCTCCCTATCGCCCTGTCTGTCCATCTCTTCTCCCCTCCCCCCTTTCTCTCCCCCCCTCTTTCTCTCCCGCCCCCTCCCTCTGTCTTTCTCTCTGCCCCTCTCTCTGGCCCGCTCTCCCCATTCCCTCTCTTTTGTCCCCCTCTCTCTCCTCTCTTTTTCGCTCTCCCCACTTTTTCAACCCATCCCTCTTTCTCCAACCTCTCTCTCCTTTCTCTCTTTCCTCTCTCCATCCTCTCTTTCCTCTCTCCATCCTCTCTCTCCCCCCTCCATCCTCTCTCTCCCCCCCCCTCCATCCTCTCTCTCCCCGTCTCTCTCCCCCTCCATCCTCTCTCTCCCCCTCCATCCTCTCTCTCTCTCTCTCTCCCCCTCCATCCTCTCTCTCTCTCTCCATCCTCTCTCTCTCTCCCCCTCCATCCTCTCTCTCTCCCCCCCTCCCTCCATCCTCTCTCTCTCTCCCCCTCCATCCTCTCTCTCTCTCCCCCTCCATCCTCTCTCTCTCTCCATCCTCTCTCTCTCTCCCCCTCCATCCTCTCTCTCTCCCCCCCCTCCCTCCATTCTCTCTCTCTCTCCCCCTCCATCCTCTCCCTCTCTCCCCCTCCATCCTCTCTCTCTCTCTCTCTCTCTCTCTCTCTCTCTCTCTCTCTCTCTCTCTCTCCCCCTCCATCCTCTCTCTCTCTCTTCCTCTCCTTGACTAATTGGCTGAAGATATTAATGAGCACTATGGCGCTGTCTCTTGACACGTACTGTATTCCCAACTGTCCGACCCTTAATAGTTTTTTTAATTAGCAATATTACATAAGCACATGTAAAGGACACGCCCCCGGTGCTGGTCTCCTTCCCTGAGGGCAGCAGGAAGATTGTCACTGTGAAGATCACCGGTCTCTGTTTCAGACATTATTAGTCCCAATGTTTTTAGGATATATTAAGTAGGGGTTCAACTCCAGTCCCCAAGCCCCCCCCGCCCCCCCAACTCAGGTTCAGGATATCCCTGCTTCCGCACATGTGGCTCAATCAGTGGCTCAGTCTAAGACTGAGCCACCTGTGCTGAAGCTGGGACTGATTAAGCAACCTGTGCTGAAGCAGGGACTGATAAAGCCACCTGTGCTGAAGCAGGGACTGATTAAGACACCTGTGCTGAAGCTGGGACTGATTAAGCCACCTGTGCTGAAGCTGGGACTGATTAAGCCACCTGTGCTGAAGCAGGGACTGATTAAGACACCTGTGCTGAAGCTGGGACTGATTAAGACACATGTGCTGAAGCTGGGACTGATTAAGCCACCTGTGCTGAAGCTGGGACTGATTAAGCCACCTGTGCTGAAGCTGGGACTGATTAAGCCACCTGTGCTGAAGCTGGGACTGATTAAGCCACCTGTGCTGAAGCAGGGACTGATTAAGACACCTGTGTTGAAGCTGGGACTGATTAAGCGACCTGTGCTGAAGCTGGGACTGATTAAGACACCTGTACTGAAGCTGGGACTGATTAAGCCACCTGTGCTGAAGCTGGGACTGATTAAGACACCTGTGCTGAAGCAGGGACTGATTAAGACACCTGTGCTGAAGCTGGGACTGATTAAGACACCTGTGCTGAAGCTGGGACTGATTAAGACACCTGTGCTGAAGCAGGGACTGATTAAGACACCTGTGCTGAAGCTGGGACTGATTAAGCGACCTGTGCTGAAGCTGGGACTGATTAAGACACCTGTGCTGAAGCTGGGACTGATTAAGCCACCTGTGCTGAAGCTGGGACTGATTAAGACACCTGTGCTGAAGCTGACTGATTAAGACACCTGTGCTGAAGCTGGGACTGATTAAGACACCTGTGCTGAAGCAGGGACTGATTATGGGACTGATTAAGACACCTGTGCTGAAGCTGGGACTGATTAAGACACCTGTGCTGAAGCAGGGACTGATTAAGACACCTGTGCTGAAGCTGGGACTGATTAAGACACCTGTGCTGAAGCTGGGACTGATTAAGACACCGGGCCGTGTTATCTGGGATTCCCGCCTGTCCCACTGATAGAACGTCACCGGGCCGTGTTATCTGGGATTCCCGCCTGTCCCACTGATAGAACGTCACCGGGCCGTGTTATCTGGGATTCCCGCCTGTCCCACTGATAGAACGTCACCGGGCCGTGTTATCTGGGATTCCCACCTGTCCCACTGATAGAACGTCACCGGGCCGTGTAATCTGGGATTCCCTCCTGTCCCACTGAGAGAACGTCACTGTGCCGTGTTATCTGGGATTCCCGCCTGACCCACTGATAGAACGTCACCGGGCCGTGTTATCTGGGATTCCCGCCTGTCCCACTGAGAGAACGTTACCGGGCCGTGTTATCTGGGATACCCGCCTGTCCCACTGAGAGAACGTCACCAGGCCGTGTTATCTGGGATTCCCACCTGTCCCACTGATAGAACGTCACCGGGCCGTGTTATCTGGGATTCCCTCCTGTCCCACTGATAGAACGTCACCGGGCCGTGTTATCTGGGATTCCCTCCTGTCCCACTGAGAGAACGTCACCGGCCCGTGTTATCTGGGATTCCCTCCTGTCCCACTGAGAGAACGTCACCGGGCCGTGTTATCTGGGATTCCCGCCTGTCCCACTGAGAGAACGTCACCGGGCCGTGTTATCTGGGATTCCCTCCTGTCCCACTGAGAGAACGTCACCGGGCCGTGTTATCTGGGATTCCGCCTGTCCCACTGAGAGAACGTCACCGGGCCGTGTTATCTGGGATTCCCGCCTGTCCCACTGATAGAACGTCACCGGGCCGTGTTATCTGGGATTCCCGCCTGTCCCACTGATAGAACGTCACCGGGCCGTTTTATCTGGGATTCCCGCCTGTCCCACTGATAGAACGTCACCGGGCCGTGTTATCTGGGATTCCCGCCTGTCCCACTGGGAGAACGTCACCGGGCCGTGTTATCTGGGATTCCCACCTGTCCCACTGATAGAACGTCACCGGGCCGTGTTATCTGGGATTCCCACCTGTCCCACTGAGAGAACGTCACCGGGCCGTGTTATCTGGGATTCCCGCCTGTCCCACTGATAGAACGTCACCGTGCCGTGTTATCTGGGATTCCCACCTGTCCCACTGATAGAACGTCACCGGGCCGTGTTATCTGGGATTCCCACCTGTCCCACTGATAGAACGTCACCGGGCCGTGTTATCTGTGATTCCCTCCTGTCCCACTGAGAGAACGTCACCGGGCCGTGTTATCTGGGATTCCCACCTGTCCCACTGAGAGAACGTCACCGGGCCGTGTTATCTGGGATTCCCGCATGTCCCACTGGAGAACGTCACCGGGCCGTGTTATCTGGGATTCCCACCTGTCCCACTGAGAGAACGTCACCGGGCCGTGTTATCTGGGATTCCCTCCTGTCCCACTGGGAGAACGTCACCGGGCCGTGTTATCTGGGATTCCCTCCTGTCCCACTGGGAGAACGTCACCGGGCCGTGTTATCTGGGATTCCCACCTGTCCCACTGAGAGAACGTCACCGGGCCGTGTTATCTGGGATTCCCACCTGTCCCACTGAGAGAACGTCACCGGGCCGTGTTATCTGGGATTCCCGCCTGTCCCACTGATAGAACGTCACCGGGCCGTGTTATCTGGGATTCCCGCCTGTCCCACTGATAGAACGTCACCGGGCCGTGTTATCTGGAATTCCCACCTGTCCCACTGAGAGAACGTCATCGGGCCGTGTTATCTGGGATTCCCGCCTGTCCCACTGATAGAACGTCACCGGGCCGTGTTATCTGGGATTCCCACCTGTCCCACTGATAGAACGTCACCGGGCCGTGTTATCTGGATTCCGACCTGTCCCACTGATAGAACGTCACTGTGCCGTGTTATCTGGGATACCCGCCTGTCCCACTGAGAGAACGTCACCGGGCCGTGTTATCTGGGATTCCCTCCTGTCCCACTGAGAGAACGTCACCGGGCCGTGTTATCTGGGATTCCCGCCTGTCCCACTGAGAGAACGACACCGGGCCGTGTTATCTGGGATTCCCGCCTGTCCCACTGAGAGAACGTTACCGGGCCGTGTTATCTGGGATTCCCACCTGTCCCACTGAGAGAACGTCACCGGGCCATGTTATCTGGGATTCCCGCCTGTCCCACTGAGAGAACGTCACCGGGCCGTGTTATCTGGGATACCCGCCTGTCCCACTGAGAGAACGTCACCGGGCCGTGTTATCTGGGATTCCCACCTGTCCCACTGAGAGAACGTCACCGGGCCGTGTTATCTGGGATTCCCGCCTGTCCCACTGAGAGAACGTCACCGGGCGTGTTATCTGGGATTCCCTCCTGTCCCACTGAGAGAACGTCACCGGGCCGTGTTATCTGGGATTCCCGCCTGTCCCACTGAGAGAACGTCACCGGGCCGTGTTATCTGGGATTCCCGCCTGTCCACTGAGAGAACGTCACCGGGCCGTGTTATCTGGGATTCCCGCCTGTCCCACTGAGAGAACGTCACCGGGCCGTGTTATCTGGGATTCCCGCCTGTCCCACTGATAGAACGTCACCGGGCCGTGTTATCTGGGATTCCCGCCTGTCCCACTGGGAGAACGTCACCGGGCCGTGTTATCTGGGATTCCCACCTGTCCCACTGAGAGAACGTCACCGGGCCGTGTTATCTGGGATTCCCACCTGTCCCACTGAGAGAACGTCACCGGGCCGTGTTATCTGGGATTCCCGCCTGTCCCACTGATAGAACGTCACCGGGCCGTGTTATCTGGGATTCCCGCCTGTCCCACTGATAGAACGTCACCGGGCCGTGTTATCTGGGATTCCCGCCTGTCCCACTGATAGAACGTCACCGGGCCGTGTTATCTGGGATTCCCGCCTGTCCCACTGGGAGAACGTCACCGGGCCGTGTTATCTGGGATTCCCGCCTGTCCCACTGGGAGAACGTCACCGGGCCGTGTTATCTGGGATTCCCTCCTGTCCCACTGAGAGAACGTCACCGGGCCGTGTTATCTGGGATTCCCGCCTGTCCCACTGAGAGAACGTCACCGGGCCGTGTTATCTGGGATTCCCACCTGTCCCACTGAGAGAACGTCACCGGGCCGTGTTATCTGGGATTCCCGCCTGTCCCACTGAGAGAACGTCACCGGGCCGTGTTATCTGGGATTCCCGCCTGTCCCACTGAGAGAACGTCACCGGGCCGTGTTATCTGGGATTCCCGCCTGTCCCACTGGGAGAACGTCACCGGGCCGTGTTATCTGGGATTCCCACCTGTCCCACTGAGAGAACGTCACCGGGCCGTGTTATCTGGGATTCCCACCTGTCCCACTGAGAGAACGTCACCGGGCCGTGTTATCTGGGATTCCCGCCTGTCCCACTGATAGAACGTCACCGGGCCGTGTTATCTGGGATTCCCGCCTGTCCCACTGATAGAACGTCACCGGGCCGTGTTATCTGGGATTCCCGCCTGTCCCACTGATAGAACGTCACCGGGCCGTGTTATCTGGGATTCCCGCCTGTCCCACTGATAGAACGTCACCGGGCCGTGTTATCTGGATTCCCACCTGTCCCACTGAGAGAACGTCATCGGGCCGTGTTATCTGGGATTCCCGCCTGTCCCACTGAGAGAACGTCACCGGGCCGTGTTATCTGGGATTCCCGCCTGTCCCACTGATAGAACGTCACCGGGCCGTGTTATCTGGGATTCCCACCTGTCCCACTGAGAGAACGTCACCGGGCCGTGTTATCTGGGATTCCGACCTGTCCCACTGATAGAACGTCACCGTGCCGTGTTATCTGGGATACCCGCCTGTCCCACTGAGAGAACGTCACCGGGCCGTGTTATCTGGGATTCCCTCCTGTCCCACTGATAGAACGTCACCTGGCCGTGTTATCTGGGATTCCCGCCTGTCCCACTGAGAGAACGTCACCGTGCCGTGTTATCTGGGATTCCCTCCTGTCCCACTGATAGAACGTCACCGGGCCGTGTTATCTGGGATTCCCGCCTGTCCCATTGAGAGAACGTCACCGGGCCGTGTTATCTGGGATTCCCGCCTGTCCCACTGAGAGAACGTTACCGGGCCGTGTTATCTGGGATTCCCACCTGTCCCACTGAGAGAACGTCACCGGGCCATGTTATCTGGGATTCCCGCCTGTCCCACTGAGAGAACGTCACCGGGCCGTGTTATCTGGGATACCCGCCTGTCCCACTGAGAGAACGTCACCGGGCCGTGTTATCTGGGATTCCCACCTGTCCCACTGAGAGAACGTTACCGGGCCGTGTTATCTGGGATTCCCACCTGTCCCACTGAGAGAACGTCACCGGGCCGTGTTATCTGGGATTCCCGCCTGTCCCACTGAGAGAACGTCACCGGGCCGTGTTATCTGGGATTCCCTCCTGTCCCACTGAGAGAACGTCACCGGGCCGTGTTATCTGGGATTCCCGCCTGTCCCACTGATAGAACGTCACCGGGCCGTGTTATCTGGGATTCCCGCCTGTCCCACTGGGAGAACGTCACCGGGCCGTGTTATCTGGGATTCCCGCCTGTCCCACTGGGAAAACGTCACCGGGCCGTGTTATCTGTGATTCCCTCCTTGCCCACTGAGAGAACGTCACCGGGCCGTGTTATCTGGGATTCCCGCCTGTCCCACTGAGAGAACGTCACCGGGCCGTGTTATCTGGGATTCCCGCCTGTCCCACTGAGAGAACGTCACCGGGCCGTGTTATCTGGGATTCCCGCCTGTCCCACTGAGAGAACGTCACCGGGCCGTGTTATCTGGGATTCCCTCTTGTCCCACTGATAGAACGTCACCGGGCCGTGTTATCTGGGATTCCCGCCTGTCCCACTGAGAGAACGTCACCGGGCCGTGTTATCTGGGATTCCCGCCTATCCCACTGAGAGAACGTCACCGGGCCGTGTTATCTGGGATTCCCGCCTGTCCCACTGAGAGAACGTCACCGGGCCGTGTTATCTGGGATTCCCGCCTGTCCCACTGAGAGAACGTCACCGGGCCGTGTTATCTGGGATTCCCGCCTGTCCCACTGAGAGAACGTCACCGGGCCGTGTTATCTGGGATTCCCGCCTGTCCCACTGAGAGAACGTCACCGGGCCGTGTTATCTGGGATTCCCGCCTGTCCCACTGGGAGAACGTCACCGGGCCGTGTTATCTGGGATTCCCTCTTGTCCCACTGATAGAACGTCACCGGGCCGTGTTATCTGGGATTCCCACCTGTCCCACTGAGAGAACGTCACCGGGCCGTGTTATCTGGGATTCCCACCTGTCCCACTGATAGAACGTCACCGGGCCGTGTTATCTGGGATTCCCGCCTGTCCCACTGGGAGAACGTCACCGGGCCGTGTTATCTGGGATTCCCTCTTGTCCCACTGATAGAACGTCACCGGGCCGTGTTATCTGGGATTCCCACCTGTCCCACTGAGAGAACGTCACCGGGCCGTGTTATCTGGGATTCCCGCCTGTCCCACTGAGAGAACGTCACCGGGCCGTGTTATCTGGGATTCCCGCCTGTCCCACTGAGAGAACGTCACCGGGCCGTGTTATCTGGGATTCCCTCCTGTCCCACTGAGAGAACGTCACCGGGCCGTGTTATCTGGGATTCCCGCCTGTCCCACTGAGAGAACGTCACCGGGCCGTGTTATCTGGGATTCCCTCCTGTCCCACTGAGAGAACGTCACCGGGCCGTGTTATCTGGGATTCCCGCCTGTCCCACTGAGAGAACGTCACCGGGCCGTGTTATCTGGGATTCCCTCTTGTCCCACTGAGAGAACGTCACCGGGCCGTGTTATCTGGGATTCCCGCCTGTCCCACTGAGAGAACGTCACCGGGCCGTGTTATCTGGGATTCCCGCCTGTCCCACTGAGAGAACGTCACCGGGCCGTGTTATCTGGGATTCCCTCTTGTCCCACTGAGAGAACGTCACCGGGCCGTGTTATCTGGGATTCCCGCCTGTCCCACTGAGAGAACATCACCGGGCCGTGTTATCTGGGATTCCCGCCTGTCCCACTGAGAGAACGTCACCGGGCCGTGTTATCTGGGATTCCCTCCTGTCCCACTGAGAGAACGTCACCGGGCCGTGTTATCTGGGATTCCCGCCTGTCCCACTGAGAGAACGTCACCGGGCCGTGTTATCTGGGATTCCCTCCTGTCCCACTGAGAGAACGTCACCGGGCCGTGTTATCTGGGATTCCCGCCTGTCCCACTGAGAGAACGTCACCGGGCCGTGTTATCTGGGATTCCCTCTTGTCCCACTGAGAGAACGTCACCGGGCCGTGTTATCTGGGATTCCCGCCTGTCCCACTGATAGAATGTCACCGGGCCGTGTTATCTGGGATTCCCGCCTGTCCCACTGAGAGAACGTCACCGGGCCGTGTTATCTGGGATTCCCGCCTGTCCCACTGAGAGAACATCACCGGGCCGTGTTATCTGGGATTCCCTCTTGTCCCACTGAGAGAACATCACCGGGCCGTGTTATCTGGGATTCCCACCTGTCCCACTGAGAGAACGTCACCGGGCCGTGTTATCTGGGATTCCCTCCTGTCCCACTGAGAGAACGTCACCGTGCCGTGTTATCTGGGATTCCCGCCTGTCCCACTGAGAGAACGTCACCGTGCCGTGTTATCTGGGATTCCCTCCTGTCCCACTGATAGAACGTCACCGGGCCGTGTTATCTGGGATTCCCGCCTGTCCCACTGAGAGAACGTCACCGGGCCGTGTTATCTGGGATTCCCGCCTGTCCCACTGAGAGAACGTTACCGGGCCGTGTTATCTGGGATTCCCACCTGTCCCACTGAGAGAACGTCACCGGGCCATGTTATCTGGGATTCCCGCCTGTCCCACTGAGAGAACGTCACCGGGCCGTGTTATCTGGGATACCCACCTGTCCCACTGAGAGAACGTCACCGGGCCGTGTTATCTGGGATACCCACCTGTCCCACTGAGAGAACGTCACCGGGCCGTGTTATCTGGGATTCCCACCTGTCCCACTGAGAGAACGTCACCGGGCCGTGTTATCTGGGATTCCCACCTGTCCCACTGAGAGAACGTTACCGGGCCGTGTTATCTGGGATTCCCACCTGTCCCACTGAGAGAACGTCACCGGGCCGTGTTATCTGGGATTCCCGCCTGTCCCACTGAGAGAACGTCACCGGGCCGTGTTATCTGGGATTCCCTCCTGTCCCACTGAGAGAACGTCACCGGGCCGTGTTATCTGGGATTCCCGCCTGTCCCACTGATAGAATGTCACCGGGCCGTATTCTGGGATTCCCGCCTGTCCCACTGGGAGAACGTCACCGGGCCGTGTTATCTGGGATTCCCACCTGTCCCACTGATAGAACGTCACCGGGCCGTGTTATCTGGGATTCCCTCCTGTCCCACTGAGAGAACGTCACCGGGCCGTGTTATCTGGGATTCCCGCCTGTCCCACTGATAGAACGTCACCGGGCCGTGTTATCTGGGATTCCCGCCTGTCCCACTGATAGAACGTCACCGGGCCGTGTTATCTGGGATTCCCGCCTGTCCCACTGGGAAAACGTCACCGGGCCGTGTTATCTGTGATTCCCGCCTGTCCCACTGGGAGAACGTCACCGGGCCGTGTTATCTGGGATTCCCTCCTGTCCCACTGAGAGAACGTCACCGGGCCGTGTTATCTGGGATTCCCACCTGTCCCACTGAGAGAACGTCACCGGGCCGTGTTATCTGGGATTCCCACCTGTCCCACTGAGAGAACGTCACCGGGCCGTGTTATCTGGGATTCCCGCCTGTCCCACTGAGAGAACGTCACCGGGCCGTGTTATCTGGGATTCCCGCCTGTCCCACTGAGAGAACGTCACCGGGCCGTGTTATCTGGGATTCCCGCCTGTCCCACTGGGAGAACGTCACCGGGCCGTGTTATCTGGGATTCCCACCTGTCCCACTGAGAGAACGTCACCGGGCCGTGTTATCTGGGATTCCCACCTGTCCCACTGAGAGAACGTCACCGGGCCGTGTTATCTGGGATTCCCGCCTGTCCCACTGATAGAACGTCACCGGGCCGTGTTATCTGGGATTCCCGCCTGTCCCACTGATAGAACGTCACCGGGCCGTGTTATCTGGGATTCCCGCCTGTCCCACTGATAGAACGTCACCGGGCCGTGTTATCTGGGATTCCCGCCTGTCCCACTGATAGAACGTCACCGGGCCGTGTTATCTGGGATTCCCACCTGTCCCACTGAGAGAACGTCATCGGGCCGTGTTATCTGGGATTCCCGCCTGTCCCACTGAGAGAACGTCACCGGGCCGTGTTATCTGGGATTCCCGCCTGTCCCACTGATAGAACGTCACCGGGCCGTGTTATCTGGGATTCCCACCTGTCCCACTGAGAGAACGTCACCGGGCCGTGTTATCTGGGATTCCGACCTGTCCCACTGATAGAACGTCACCGTGCCGTGTTATCTGGGATACCCGCCTGTCCCACTGAGAGAACGTCACCGGGCCGTGTTATCTGGGATTCCCTCCTGTCCCACTGATAGAACGTCACCTGGCCGTGTTATCTGGGATTCCCGCCTGTCCCACTGAGAGAACGTCACCGTGCCGTGTTATCTGGGATTCCCTCCTGTCCCACTGATAGAACGTCACCGGGCCGTGTTATCTGGGATTCCCGCCTGTCCCATTGAGAGAACGTCACCGGGCCGTGTTATCTGGGATTCCCGCCTGTCCCACTGAGAGAACGTTACCGGGCCGTGTTATCTGGGATTCCCACCTGTCCCACTGAGAGAACGTCACCGGGCCATGTTATCTGGGATTCCCGCCTGTCCCACTGAGAGAACGTCACCGGGCCGTGTTATCTGGGATACCCGCCTGTCCCACTGAGAGAACGTCACCGGGCCGTGTTATCTGGGATTCCCACCTGTCCCACTGAGAGAACGTTACCGGGCCGTGTTATCTGGGATTCCCACCTGTCCCACTGAGAGAACGTCACCGGGCCGTGTTATCTGGGATTCCCGCCTGTCCCACTGAGAGAACGTCACCGGGCCGTGTTATCTGGGATTCCCTCCTGTCCCACTGAGAGAACGTCACCGGGCCGTGTTATCTGGGATTCCCGCCTGTCCCACTGATAGAACGTCACCGGGCCGTGTTATCTGGGATTCCCGCCTGTCCCACTGGGAGAACGTCACCGGGCCGTGTTATCTGGGATTCCCGCCTGTCCCACTGGGAAAACGTCACCGGGCCGTGTTATCTGTGATTCCCTCCTTGCCCACTGAGAGAACGTCACCGGGCCGTGTTATCTGGGATTCCCGCCTGTCCCACTGAGAGAACGTCACCGGGCCGTGTTATCTGGGATTCCCGCCTGTCCCACTGAGAGAACGTCACCGGGCCGTGTTATCTGGGATTCCCGCCTGTCCCACTGAGAGAACGTCACCGGGCCGTGTTATCTGGGATTCCCTCTTGTCCCACTGATAGAACGTCACCGGGCCGTGTTATCTGGGATTCCCGCCTGTCCCACTGAGAGAACGTCACCGGGCCGTGTTATCTGGGATTCCCGCCTATCCCACTGAGAGAACGTCACCGGGCCGTGTTATCTGGGATTCCCGCCTGTCCCACTGAGAGAACGTCACCGGGCCGTGTTATCTGGGATTCCCGCCTGTCCCACTGAGAGAACGTCACCGGGCCGTGTTATCTGGGATTCCCGCCTGTCCCACTGAGAGAACGTCACCGGGCCGTGTTATCTGGGATTCCCGCCTGTCCCACTGAGAGAACGTCACCGGGCCGTGTTATCTGGGATTCCCGCCTGTCCCACTGGGAGAACGTCACCGGGCCGTGTTATCTGGGATTCCCTCTTGTCCCACTGATAGAACGTCACCGGGCCGTGTTATCTGGGATTCCCACCTGTCCCACTGAGAGAACGTCACCGGGCCGTGTTATCTGGGATTCCCACCTGTCCCACTGATAGAACGTCACCGGGCCGTGTTATCTGGGATTCCCGCCTGTCCCACTGGGAGAACGTCACCGGGCCGTGTTATCTGGGATTCCCTCTTGTCCCACTGATAGAACGTCACCGGGCCGTGTTATCTGGGATTCCCACCTGTCCCACTGAGAGAACGTCACCGGGCCGTGTTATCTGGGATTCCCGCCTGTCCCACTGAGAGAACGTCACCGGGCCGTGTTATCTGGGATTCCCGCCTGTCCCACTGAGAGAACGTCACCGGGCCGTGTTATCTGGGATTCCCTCCTGTCCCACTGAGAGAACGTCACCGGGCCGTGTTATCTGGGATTCCCGCCTGTCCCACTGAGAGAACGTCACCGGGCCGTGTTATCTGGGATTCCCTCCTGTCCCACTGAGAGAACGTCACCGGGCCGTGTTATCTGGGATTCCCGCCTGTCCCACTGAGAGAACGTCACCGGGCCGTGTTATCTGGGATTCCCTCTTGTCCCACTGAGAGAACGTCACCGGGCCGTGTTATCTGGGATTCCCGCCTGTCCCACTGAGAGAACGTCACCGGGCCGTGTTATCTGGGATTCCCGCCTGTCCCACTGAGAGAACGTCACCGGGCCGTGTTATCTGGGATTCCCTCTTGTCCCACTGAGAGAACGTCACCGGGCCGTGTTATCTGGGATTCCCGCCTGTCCCACTGAGAGAACATCACCGGGCCGTGTTATCTGGGATTCCCGCCTGTCCCACTGAGAGAACGTCACCGGGCCGTGTTATCTGGGATTCCCTCCTGTCCCACTGAGAGAACGTCACCGGGCCGTGTTATCTGGGATTCCCGCCTGTCCCACTGAGAGAACGTCACCGGGCCGTGTTATCTGGGATTCCCTCCTGTCCCACTGAGAGAACGTCACCGGGCCGTGTTATCTGGGATTCCCGCCTGTCCCACTGAGAGAACGTCACCGGGCCGTGTTATCTGGGATTCCCTCTTGTCCCACTGAGAGAACGTCACCGGGCCGTGTTATCTGGGATTCCCGCCTGTCCCACTGATAGAATGTCACCGGGCCGTGTTATCTGGGATTCCCGCCTGTCCCACTGAGAGAACGTCACCGGGCCGTGTTATCTGGGATTCCCGCCTGTCCCACTGAGAGAACATCACCGGGCCGTGTTATCTGGGATTCCCTCTTGTCCCACTGAGAGAACATCACCGGGCCGTGTTATCTGGGATTCCCACCTGTCCCACTGAGAGAACGTCACCGGGCCGTGTTATCTGGGATTCCCTCCTGTCCCACTGAGAGAACGTCACCGTGCCGTGTTATCTGGGATTCCCGCCTGTCCCACTGAGAGAACGTCACCGTGCCGTGTTATCTGGGATTCCCTCCTGTCCCACTGATAGAACGTCACCGGGCCGTGTTATCTGGGATTCCCGCCTGTCCCACTGAGAGAACGTCACCGGGCCGTGTTATCTGGGATTCCCGCCTGTCCCACTGAGAGAACGTTACCGGGCCGTGTTATCTGGGATTCCCACCTGTCCCACTGAGAGAACGTCACCGGGCCATGTTATCTGGGATTCCCGCCTGTCCCACTGAGAGAACGTCACCGGGCCGTGTTATCTGGGATACCCACCTGTCCCACTGAGAGAACGTCACCGGGCCGTGTTATCTGGGATACCCACCTGTCCCACTGAGAGAACGTCACCGGGCCGTGTTATCTGGGATTCCCACCTGTCCCACTGAGAGAACGTCACCGGGCCGTGTTATCTGGGATTCCCACCTGTCCCACTGAGAGAACGTTACCGGGCCGTGTTATCTGGGATTCCCACCTGTCCCACTGAGAGAACGTCACCGGGCCGTGTTATCTGGGATTCCCGCCTGTCCCACTGAGAGAACGTCACCGGGCCGTGTTATCTGGGATTCCCTCCTGTCCCACTGAGAGAACGTCACCGGGCCGTGTTATCTGGGATTCCCGCCTGTCCCACTGATAGAATGTCACCGGGCCGTGTTATCTGGGATTCCCGCCTGTCCCACTGGGAGAACGTCACCGGGCCGTGTTATCTGGGATTCCCACCTGTCCCACTGATAGAACGTCACCGGGCCGTGTTATCTGGGATTCCCTCCTGTCCCACTGAGAGAACGTCACCGGGCCGTGTTATCTGGGATTCCCGCCTGTCCCACTGATAGAACGTCACCGGGCCGTGTTATCTGGGATTCCCGCCTGTCCCACTGATAGAACGTCACCGGGCCGTGTTATCTGGGATTCCCGCCTGTCCCACTGGGAAAACGTCACCGGGCCGTGTTATCTGTGATTCCCGCCTGTCCCACTGGGAGAACGTCACCGGGCCGTGTTATCTGGGATTCCCTCCTGTCCCACTGAGAGAACGTCACCGGGCCGTGTTATCTGGGATTCCCACCTGTCCCACTGAGAGAACGTCACCGGGTCGTGTTATCTGGGATTCCCTCCTGTCCCACTGATAGAACGTCACCGGGCCGTGTTATCTGGGATTCCCGCCTGTCCCACTGATAGAACGTCACCGGGCCGTGTTATCTGGGATTCCCGCCTGTCCCACTGATAGAACGTCACCGGGCCGTGTTATCTGGGATTCCCGCCTGTCCCACTGATAGAACGTCACCGGGCCGTGTTATCTGGGATTCCCGCCTGTCCCACTGATAGAACGTCACCGGGCCGTGTTATCTGGGATTCCCGCCTGTCCCACTGAGAGAACGTCACCTGGCCGTGTTATCTGGGATTCCCGCCTGTCCCACTGAGAGAACGTCACCGGGCCGTGTTATCTGGGATTCCCACCTGTCCCACTGAGAGAACGTCACCGGGCCATGTTATCTGGGATTCCCGCCTGTCCCACTGATAACACGGCCCGGTGACGTTCTATCAGTGGGACAGGCGGGAATCCCAGATAACACGGCCCGGTGACGTTCTCTCAGTGGGACAGGCGGGAATCCCAGATAACACGGCCCGGTGACGTTCTATCTGGGATTCCCGCCTGTCCCACTGAGAGAACGTCACCAGGCCGTGGTATCTGGGATTCCCGCCTGTCCCACTGAGAGAACGTCACCGGGCCGTGTTATCTGGGATTCCCGCCTGTCCGGCTGAGTCTGTTACGGGGTCACTGTATGATCTAGGTCAGGATACTTGGTCGTGGACGTTTTGTTGCTACTCACCTCGCCGCCGTCCGCATCACTGCCAAGGTAAGTCACTAACCTTACCCTAAAAACCCCTAATACTAACGCTACCCCCTACCCTAAAACCTCTTACCGTAAGCCCCTTACCCTGAAACCCCATACCCTAACCCTTTACCCTAATACCCTTACCCTGAAACCCCATACCCTAACCCTTTACCCTAATCCCCTTACCCTGAAACCCCATACCCTAACCCTTTACCCTAATCCCCTTACCCTGAAACCCCATACCCTAACCCTTTACCCTAATACCCTTACCCTGAAACCCCATACCCTAACCCTTTACCCTAATCCCCTTACCCTGAAACTCCATACCCTAACCCTTTGCCCTAATACCCTTACCCTGAAACCCCATACCCTAACCCTTTACCCTAATACCCTTACCCTGAAACCCCATACCTAACCCTTTACCCTAATACCCTTACCCTAACCCTTTACCCTAATCCCCTTACCCTGAAACCCCATACCCTAACCCTTTACCCTGAAACCCCATACCCTAATCCCTTTACCCTGAAACCCCTCACCCTAAACCTTTACCCTGAAACCCATAACCCTTTACCTTAATCCCTTTACCCTGAAGCCCCATACCCTAACCCTTTACCCTAATCCCCTTACCCTAACCCTTTACCCTAATCCCCCTAACCCTTTACCTTAATCCCCAACCCTAAACCCCTTACCCTAATCCCGTACTCTAAAAAACCTAACCTCTTACCCTAAAACCCCTATCCTTAACCCCCTACATGAACCCCTAAAATGAACTTACCTTGGCGAAGCAGCCAGTGGCGGAGCGGCATGCGGCGGTGTGTCCAGTGGCAGAGCGGCATGCGGCGGTGTGTCCAGTGGTGGAACGGCATGCGGCGGTGTGTCCAGTGGCGAAGCAGCCAGCGGCGGTGTGTTCAGTGGCGGAGCGGCATGTGGCGGTGTGTCCAGTGGTGGAGCGGCATGCGGCAGTGTGTCCAGTGGCGGAGCGGCATGCAGCGGTGTGTCCAGTGGCGGAGCAGCCAGCGGGGGGGTGTCCAGTGGCGGAGCGGCATGCGGCGGTGTGTCCAGTGGCGGAGCGGCATGCGGCGGTGTGTCCAGTGGCGGAGCGGCATGCGGCGGTGTGTCCAGTGGCGGAGCGGCATGCGGCGGTGTGTCCAGTGGTGGAACGGCATGCGCCGGTGTGTCCAGTGGCGAAGCAGCCAGCGGCGGTGTGTTCAGTGGCGGAGCGGCATGTGGCGGTGTGTCCAGTGGTGGAGCGGCATGCGGCAGTGTGTCCAGTGGCGGAGCGGCATGCAGCGGTGTGTCCAGTGGCGGAGCAGCCAGAGGGGGGGTGTCCAGTGGCGGAGCGGCATGCGGCGGTGTGTCCAGTGGCGGAGCGGCATGCGGCGGTGTGTCCAGTGGCGGAGCGGCATGCGGCGGTGTGTCCAGTGGCGGAGCAGCCAGCGGCGGTGTGTCCAGTGGCGGAGCAGCCAGCGGCGGTGTGTCCAGTGGCGGAGCGGCATGTGGTGGTGTGTCCAGTGGCGGAGCGGCATGCGGCGGTGTGTCCAGTGGCGGAGCGGCATGCGGCGGCGATTCCAGTGGCGGAGCGGCATGCGGCGGTGTGTCCAGTGGCGGAGCGGCATGCGGCGGTGTGTCCAGTGGCGGAGCGGCATGCGGCGGTGTGTCCAGTGGTGGAGAGGCATGCGGCAGTGTGTCCAGTGGCGGAGTGGCATGCGGTGGTGTGTCCAGTGGCGGAGCAGCATGCGGCGGTGTGTCCAGTGGCGAAGCGGCATGCGGCGGCGTGTCCAGTGGCAGAGCGGCATGCGGCGTGTCCAGTGGCGGAGCGGCATGCGGCGGCGTGTCCAGTGGCAGAGCGGTATGCGGCGTGTCCAGTGGTGGAGCGGCATGCGGCGGTGTGTCCAGTGGCGGAGCGGCATGCGGCGGTGTGTCCAGTGGCGGAGCGGCATGCAGCGGCGATTCCAGTGGCGGAGCGGCATGCGGCGGTGTGTCCAGTGGCGGAGCGGCATGTGGCGGTGTGTCCAGTGGCGGAGCGGCATGCGGCGGTGTGTCCAGTGGTGGAGAGGCATGCGGCAGTGTGTCCAGTGGCAGAGCGGCATGCGGCGGTGTTTCCAGTGGCGGAGCGGCATGCGGCGTGTCCAGTGTCGGAGCGGCATGCGGCGGTGTGCCCAGTGGCGGAGCGGCATGCGGCGGCGTGTCCAGTGGCAGAGCGGCATGCGGCGTGTCCAGTGGCGGAGCGGCATGCGGCGGCGTGTCCAGTGGCAGAGCGGTATGCGGCGTGTCCAGTGGTGGAGCGGCATGCGGCGGCGTGTCCAGTGGCGGAGCGGAATGCGGTGGCGTGTCCAGTGGCGGAGCGGAATGCGGCGGCGTGTCCAGTGGCGGAGAGGCATGCGGCGGTGTGTCCAGTGGTGGAGCGGCATGCGGCGGTGTGTCCAGTGGCGGAGCGGCATGCGGCGGTGTGTCCAGTGGCGGAGCGGCATGCGGCGGCGTGTCCAGTGGCAGAGCGGTATGCGGCGTGTCCAGTGGCGGAGCGGCATGCGGCGGTGTGTCCAGTGGCGGAGCGGCATGCGGCGGTGTGTCCAGGGCGGAGCGGCATGCGGCGGTATGTCCAGTGGCGGAGCGGCATGCGGCGGTGTGTCCAGTGGCGGAGCGGCATGCGGCGGTGTGTCCAGTGGCAGAGCGGCATGCGGCGGTGTGTCCAGTGGTGGAGCGGAATGCGGCGGTGTGTCCAGTGGCGAAGCGGCATGCGGCGTGTCCAGTGGCGGAGCGGCATGAGGCGGTGTGCCCAGTGGTGGAGCGGCATGCGGCGGCGTGTCCAGTGGCAGAGCGGCATGCGGCGGTGTGTCCAGTGGTGGAGAGGCATGCGGCGGTGTGTCCAGTGGCAGAGCGGCATGCGGCGGTGTGTCCAGTGGCGGAGCGGAATGCGGCGGCGTGTCCAGTGCTTGTCCTACGGTGACCAGGCTGCCTGCTCCAGTGGAGCGGCCAACCCCAATCTTCCATTTCCCGCACCCGGGCGCCAGTCCCATCATGTGACCCGGAAGTGGTACCTCAGTATGCAGTACCTCAGTATGCAGTACCTCAGTAATCAGTACCTCAGTATGCAGTACCTCAGTAATCAGTACCTCAGTATGCAGTACCTCAGTAATCAGTACCTCAGTATGCAGTACCTCAGTAATCAGTACCTCAGTATGCAGTACCTCAGTATGCAGTACCTCAGTATGCAGTACCTCAGTATGCAGTACCTCAGTATTTATTTATAAAAATGTTTTACCAGGAAGTAATACATTGAGTTACCTCTCGTTTTCAGAGAGAGAGCAGTCAGAGAGAGAGCAGCTAGCTGTCAGAGAGAGAGAGCAGCGAGAGAGAGACCAGCTAGCAGTGAGAGAGAGAGAGACCAGCTAGCAGTGAGAGAGAGAGAGAGAGAGAGACCAGCTAGCAGTGAGAGAGAGAGAGAGAGAGAGAGAGAGAGAGAGACGGACCAGCTAGCAGTGAGAGAGAGAGACCAGCTAGCAGAGAGAGAGAGAGAGAGAGAGAGACCAGCTAGCAGTGAGAGAGAGACCAGCTAGCAGTGAGAGAGAGAGAGAGCAGCTAGCAGTGAGAGAGAGACCAGCTAGCAGCAAGAGAGAGAGACGAGAGAGAGAGAGAGACCAGCTAGCAGCGAGAGAGAGAGACCAGCTAGCAGCGAGAGAGAGACGAGAGAGAGACCAGCTAGCAGAGAGAGAGAGAGAGAGAGAGACCAGCTAGCAGAGAGAGAGAGAGAGAGACCAGCTAGCAGAGAGAGAGAGAGAGAGAGACCAGCTAGCAGTGAGAGAGAGAGACCAGCTAGCAGAGAGAGAGAGAGAGAGAGAGACCAGCTAGCAGTGAGAGAGAGAGAGCAGCTAGCAGTGAGAGAGAGACCAGCTAGCAGTGAGAGAGAGAGAGAGAGAGAGAGAGAGAGAGACCAGCTAGCAGTGAGAGAGAGAGAGAGAGAGAGCAGCTAGCAGTGAGAGAGAGAGACCAGCTAGCAGTGAGAGAGAGAGAGAGAGAGAGACCAGCTAGCAGTGAGAGAGAGAGAGAGAGACCAGCTAGCAGTGAGAGAGAGAGACCAGCTAGCAGTGAGAGAGAGAGACCAGCTAGCAGTGAGAGAGAGAGACCAGCTAGCAGTGAGAGAGAGACCAGCTAGCAGTGAGAGAGAGAGAGAGAGAGAGCAGCTAGCAGTGAGAGAGAGAGAGAGCAGCTAGCAGTGAGAGAGAGAGAAACCAGCTAGCAGTGAGAGAGAGACCAGCTAGCAGTGAGAGAGAGAGAGAGAGAGAGAGAGCAGCTAGCAGTGAGAGAGAGAGAGCAGCTAGCAGTGAGAGAGAGCAGCTAGCAGGGATCACATAAAGATAGTTTCGAAGCTCTGGCGCCCTGCTGGCCAATAGGAAGCCGTGACATCATCAGGTGCGGCTTCCTATTGGCCGTGTGATCCGGGAGCTTTACATTTTAGAGCCCAGCTTGCTCAACCGAAGCTGCTACCGGCACCAACTTTAGAGGAAGCAGGGGGTCCCCTGAGCTGAAATTAATGGGGTTCAGCTCCAGAGACCCCATGCTTCAACCCCTCTCTCACACTTCCTCTCTCCCTCCTTCCTCTCTCTCACCTCCTCTCTCCCTCCTTCCTCTCTCTCACCTCCACTCTCCCCTCCTTCCCTCTCACCTCCTCTCTCCCACCCTTCCCTCACTTACCTCCTCTCTCCCTTGCCTTTCCCTATCTTACCTCGCCCCTCTTCCCTCTTTTACCCCCCTTCCCTCTCTTATCCCCTCTTCCCCCTCTTACCTCATATCCCCCCTTCCCTCTCTTACCTCCTCTCCCCCCTTCCCTCTCTTCCCTCGCCCCCCTTCCCTCTCTTACCTCCTCTCCCCCCTTCCCTCTCTTCCCTCGCCCCCTTCCCTCTCTTACCTCCTCTCCCCCCTTCCCTCTCTAACCTCCTCTCCCCTCTTCCCTCTTTTACCCCCTCTTCCCTCTCTTACCTCCATCCCCCTTCCCTTTCTTACCCTCCCTTCCCTCTTACCTCCTCTCCCCCCTTCCCTCCCCTCCCCCTCTTCCCTTCTCTCCCCCGCTTCCCTCTTCCCTCCTCCCTCCTCTTCCCCCTTCCCTCCATCCCTCTTCTCCCCCCTTCCCAACTCCCCACTATCCCTCCTCTCCCCCCTTTCCCTCCTCTCCCCCCCTTCCCTCTCTTACCTCCTCTCTCCCCCCTCCCCTTTCTTACCTCCTCTCCCCCCTTCCCTCTTACCTTGTCCCCTCCTTCCCTCTCTTGCCTCCTTTCCCCCCTTCACAATCTTCCCTCCTCACCCCCTCCTCTCCCCTTTCCCCCCTTCCCTCTCTTGCCTCCATTCCCCCTTCCCTCTCTTACCCCCTCTTCCTTCTCTTACCCTCCCTTCCCTCTTACCTCCATCCCCCCTTCCCTTTCTTACCCCCCCTTCCCTCTCTTACCTCCTTCTCCCCCCTTCCCTCCCCTTCCCCCTTCCCTCTCTTACCACCATTCCCCCTTCCCTCTCTTACCCCCTCTTCCTTCTCTTACCCTCCCTTCCCTCTCTTACCTCCATCCCCCATTCCCTCCCCTCCTCTCCCCCCTTCCCTCCTCCCCCCCCTTCCCTCCTCTTCCCCCTTCCCTCCTCTTCCCCCTTCCCTCCCCCCTTCCCCCCTCTCCCCCCCTTCCCTCCTCTCCCCCGCTTCCCTCCTCTCTCCCCTATCCCTCCTCACCCCCCTTTCCCTCTTACCTCCTCTCTCCCCCCCTTCCCTCTTACCTCCTCGCCCCCTCTTCACTCTCTTACCTCCTCTCCCCCCTCTTCCCCCCTTCCCTCTCTTACCTCCTCCCCCCCTTCTCTCCCTCACCTCCTCCCCCCCTTCCCTCCCTCACCTCCTCCCCCCCTTCCCTCCCTCACCTCCTCCCCCCCCTTCCCTCTCTTACCTCCTCCCCCCCCTTCCATCCCTCACCTCATCCCCCCCCTTCCCTCTCTTACCTCCTCCCCCTCCTTCCATCCCTCACCTCGTCCCCCCCCCTTCCCTCTCTTACCTCCTCCCCCTCCTTCCATCCCTCAACTCGCCCCCCCCTTCCCTCTCTTACCTCCCCCCCCTTCCCTCTCTTACCTCCTCACCCTCCTTCCATCCCTCACCTCGCCCCCCCCTTCCCTCTCTTACCTCCCCCCCCTTCCCTCTCTTACCTCCTCCCCCTCCTTCCGTCCCTCACCTCGCCCCCCCCTTCCCTCTCTTACCTCCTCCCCCTCCTTCCATCCCTCACCTCGGCCCCCCCCCTTCCCTCTCTTACCTCTCCCCCCTTCCCTCTCTTACCTCCTCCCCCTCCTTCCATCCCTCACCTTCCCCCCCCTTCCCTCTCTTACCTCCTCCCCCCCCTTCCCTCTCTTACCTCCCTCCCCCCCCTTCCCTCTCTTACCTCCTCTCTTTATCTCAGGTTCTCCGAGTTCAATAAAGAAATTCTTATTTTTTTCATATTCTTCATCGTCAATAATTTGAATCTCAATGAATCTCCTGGGGAGAGAGGAAAGGGTTAAACGACAATGCTTGGTATATATCTAGAGCAGAGTTATATATTTCATGAATATATATTATACACAGATGTATATAATGTGTACGTATATATATATGTATGTACAGGGCCTGACAAACTGGGCATAAACCACTCGCTCCCCCAAACAGTCACTCGCCCCCCCACCCCCCACCCCCCACGACACTTACCTGTTGCGGGGTCCTGACGGCGTTTCCCGACCTTCTGCTGTTTTGTCGCCTTTAAAATCATGTTTTTCTCCTGCAGCACTATTCAAAATGGTCGCGTGGCGGCATATGACGCCGCGTTACCATGGCAACAGGACGCTGTGACGTCACGAGGCGCCGAGTAAGGTGGCGCCGAGCGACTTCACGCAGCGTCCCCTTACCATGGCAACGCGGCGTCATATGACGCCACGTGGCCATTTTGAATAGTTCTGCAGGAGAAAAACATGATTTTAAAGATCAAGACGGAGAAGTCCAGGAGAAGCCGGGGGACACCGCCACAGGTAAGCAGTCGACAGCGGCCACAATGCAGTCGCCCTGGGCGACCGGGTGACCTGATGTGTCGAGCCCTGTGTATGTGTATTCACATACACAATACACATATTCCCGAGAAGCAGCTCACACCCTAAAGATTCACATGGGCCATCTGTATGTCCTTTTTTACTACTGGTTACTTTTATCGGGTTGTCAGACACCTCTCATTGTTTGGACTAATACTTTTGGTACATCTTTTAGCGCTGGTTTTTTAGTTTTGTTAATATATATATATGCAGCCCCCTTTCCCTATGCCTAAGGGAACTACGCGGGCAACTACGTGTGCTGCTGTACCTGTCTGCTCACAGGAGGCCTAAGCCTCCGCCTCTGGGAGCCTGGGCTGAGCTCTGTCTCCTTGCGTGCAGCGCCTCCACCTATGAGGGATCCCAGCGTTGGCGGGATAACCCCTCACAGGAACCGATACACAGTAGTAAGCAATACACCACATAATGTATATAACTAAACTTTACTGTACACACCACTAAACACAGATAACGCAATATCAGGTACCAACAGTATAGTGCAGTGACCCCAAACACTGAGTGGTTCCCCCCAAAGTACTGAGGGTGCCGTGGCACCAATAACCCCTGGTGTCCGTCCCAGCAATCCCACCCAAGTGTGAGGTAGCGCTACCCCCTGTAAAAGTTGGTTCACTCTAGTACCCAGGTGCTGCTTGGCGTGGTGTTTTGAAGCGGGTCCCAGGCTGCGGGGACACGACACAATTCCCCTCTCTCCTAATGGTCCCGATCTTCCTTGTGGGGTGAGCTCCAGCCGGAGTGTCTCACCCAAGTATTCTGGGATACTGCAGCCTGGTCCCAGGTCGCAGATTGCCGGTGGCAATACTAATAAGGGGAATGGTCCCTATCTGTGGCCTTCCCTGCAATACTGCTCTTCGGGGTATCTCATGGCCTGACTGGGGCCTAGGGGCGGAGTTCTGACCTAGTCCAGGGGCTGTTGGCACCCTGGCGCATCCATCCTCTCTGCCGGCACCTGCTAGACTGACTTTGAGGGCTCTCCACCCGTGGAGGATATCCTGTTCCTCCTCCTGCCAGAGTCCCATTGGCTGGGACAATCCCCTGTGGTATTTACCTCCCACCTGAGGATTCTGGGACATGTAGTCCCGCTGCTGCACATGCAGAGCCATTCTAAGTTGGCCGCCGCACTCAACACAGCACATGCGCGCTTAACATCATTGCCGCCCCCACACTCCCGTTCGCGCGGAGCTCTGTCGATTGCCGGGTAGATCCTCGCACCGGAGGCAGGGTAGGGGACTGGCTACATCCTCCACCTGGTGGAGACCTAAACGTCCCCGCTTGAGACACATATACAGACTCTTATATAATGGAAAATGCATATTATACACATAATTAAACTTTGTACAATACCATCTAAACCATATTGAATATTTCAGTGAGCACGGTCATTATAGAGGCAAACCGGCTCCGAGACAGCTGCTGAGATTCATAGTGAGGTGCCCCTAACGAATCATATGCCATTCTCGTTGGATAGCGTCTCACTTTTTGACACCAACGTCTTCTTGGGTGGAGAGGCAACCATCGGCTTGAGGCCCTGGCCCTCTCATAGGGTGTGACTTATGAGCTATTTAGTCTCTAGTAGGAATGAAACTCTGACTTCTGGGGTCAACAGGTTGGCTTATGGAAGCCGCTGGAGAGGTTACATGGATGACAGGCCTATTATCCACTGCTTCCTCTGGTGGTGCCCACCAGTCTCCATTGTTATTTGAAGAAATACCCTCCATCGGATCTGAGCTCTTGTCCATTAGTGGAGCCAAGGTCCCACTCAGGTCTTCTTGTTCACTTGAAGGTGTTATGGGCAACGGATCAGGATCACTTTCCCCCACTTGGGGAATAGGTAAAAAAGTGATTCCGATGCCAGACCTTTACCCTGTCCTCAGAGTCTTTGATGCGATATACAGGGAGGCCGGGCATCTGCGACTCCACCTCGAAGGTAGCTTCTCGCCAGCGTTCAGCTAACTTGTACTTCCCTGGTATCCCTAAATTCGGCAGGAGAACTTTGTCTCCAGGCAGAAGTTCCCTGTATCGTACCCTGTGGTCATACCTCCGTTTGTTATTTTCGTTCACTTTGGCGGTCACTTTTTCCGCCAACTGATATGCTTTATGGAGGTTATCCTTGAGTCTTTGCACATATTTGTAGTGAGTCATGTTTGGTACAAAGTCAGTGGACAATCTTAGGCGAGTGTCCACAGGTAGTCGCGCCTCTCTACCGAACATCATAAAATAGGGTGTATACCCAGTAGATTCATGCCTGGTGCAATTGTAGGCATGTACTAGAGCAGGGCGGCGCAAACTTTTTTCTCTTCGCCACCCTGCCAGCGTTACCCTCATCTCTGCGCCCCACTTCACCCCCGCTCCGGCGTCATGATGTCACATGACCTGGCGACGCATGTGAGAAGCCGCCGGAGTCAAGGTAAGTTAGGTTTACAGAGGCCCTGCAGCACCCCGGCACTTAATTTAAGTGCCTCTGGGAAGTGCGCGGGGCCTCTGTAATCCCCGCGCCCCACCGCACTCAGTCTCACATCCCCCCTGGGGATCGCGGCCCCCAGTTTGCGCACTGCTGTACTAGAGGCTCTACATGCTTGCTCCAACCGGCCTTCTCAGAGTCCCGTAATGTTCTTAACATATCCAGTAGGGTCTGGTTGAAGGTCTCCGGAAGGGCATCTCCTTCTGGATGGTAGGGAGTTGTGCGTGATTTCTCGATGTTAAGAAGCTTCAGGAGCTCTTTTATCAACTTGCTCTCAAAGTCTCTCCCTTGATCGGAGTGCATCCGATTTGGTAACCCATAATGGATAAAGTACTTCTCCCACAGTACTTTGGCTACTGTGAGAGCTTTCTGGTCCTTTGTGGGGAACGCTTGAGCATATCGGTTGCAATGGTCTGTTACTATGAGAACGTTCCCGATACCCTTCGAGTCTGCCTCGATGCAAAGGAAAACCATGCAGACTAGGTCCATGGGACCAGTGCTCTTTAGATGGCCCATTGGGTCTGCGCGTGTAGGCAGTGTCTTCCGCTCTATGCACCGCAGAAACCTCCGGCAATGGTGCTCCACCGATTCCAGCATCTTGGTCCAGAAGAACCGATCTCTTATAAGTCCAAACGTTTTATCCACTCCCAGGTATCTGTGATCATCGTGTAGGGATCGTAGGACTTGGTACTGCAACTTTCTGGGCAGTACTAGTTGTCTCCTATCAGGGTGGTTATGATAGGGGACGACTCAGTAAAGGAGATCACGGTCTATTTGAAACTTGTCCCATTCCCTCATGAGAATAGCGGCCGTGTCTGCGGGTGCGCGCTTCACTAAGGAAGGGTTATTTTCTTGGATGGGCCGGCATATGGCTTCAGCCACCGGGTCTCGCATCTGGTGGACCACTAGCTCCTTCCAGCTCAGTATAGTATCTTGAATTACGGACAGGCCTTCGGGGTGGCAGTATGCTGCAGGGAGTGCCTTCGACTGATCCCAAGGAGTCCACCACTCTGAGTTTGGAAAAGGCGACTCTATCCTCCACTATCGCAGCTGTGGAACACATTGCCTGTATCCCAGGGCCAGGAATCTCCTCCTACTCGCCATTGTCCGATGTCAAACTCAGTCCAGGCCTTCTGGACAGGGCTTCGGCTCAGACATTCAAGGGCCCGGGCTTGTACTTCAGTGTAAACTGATAATTAGACAGACGCGCTAACCACCTGTGGCCGGTGGCGTCCAACTACTACTTCGACCTGAGTGGGGTCGGTAGCCACCTCTTCTGCGGACACGATGTGGCCCACATAGGTGACTGAAATGCGACAGAAGCAACATTTGTCTAAGGACAACTTCCGGCCTTCTTTTTCCAGTCTATCCAGGACTTTTAGAAGGCGTTCTTCGTGCTCTTCTAACGTCTGCCCGAACACGATGGTATCGTCCAGATAGACCAGACATTCCCGGGGATTCATGTCACCGATGGTCCTTTCTATTAGTCTCTGGAAAGTTGCAGGTGCACCACAGATACCTTGGAGCATCAGGGTGAACTGGTAAAACCCGAGGGGGCAGACAAACACTGTCCACTCCTGGTCTTCGGGGCTCATGGGTACCTGGTGTACCCCGACTTCAGGTCCAGCACGTGGAACCACTGGGTGCTGCATAAGGCACTTAGGATCTCTTCAATCTGCGGCAAGGTATATTGATCTGGAACGTGCGCACGGATCCGTTTTTCTTCTGCACAACCACAATAGGGGAGGCATAGGGGCTACGGGCCTCCGTTACGATGCCCGCCGTCTCCATCTCTTTCAGGACGTCCCTCACGTTCTCCACATCTCTGGGAGCTATGTGTCTGGAACGCTCCCGGAATGGAGTGGCATCGTTCAGTCGGATCGTGTGTTGAGCACTCTTGCTGCAGCCCACATCCAGTTTACTAGTGGAGAACACCTCCTTGCGCTCCGCCAGCTTGTCGCTTAGCCGTTTCTTCCACTCTGATGGCAAGAACGATTCCCCGAAGTCGAACTGCAATCCGGGAGGGGCTTCCCACACGGTAGCCACGTTAACAAGTCAGGGATTCTATTTGAGTAACCGGGTATATTTGACCTCGAACCAGCGCTTGACAAACGTCAAACCGTATAGGGTGGGGCGAGATGTTCTGTATGGTCCCCTTGAACCAACGAGAAAGTGAAGACTTCCACTCCTTCATTTCTGGCACCACCTTGAACACTCTCTTGGCGTCCTCTTCGGGCATGGATTCTAGGGAAAAGTGCCAGTCGGCTTCATCGCGGCCCAGGTAGTTAGGTACGGCGGCCATGTGTCTCACTCCCCCTAGTGAAATCTCAGTCAACCCCTTCTCAAGGTTGAAGAATTATCCAAACCCTTCTTGGGCAGAGGTTCTGTAACACTCCTCCTTGAATACTGGGTGAATCCGCAGAGACGATAGGGGTAATTCTCCGGCTTCTTGCAGATAGGCCCAGATCAGGGCTAGCACCACACCCGCGTTGGTCCCCAATATGATGGGGGACCTTGGATGTTCCCGGGGCACGGGACATACCAAGGCTTCCACTTCCATGGGGTGGGTTTTGTTGGTGCTAAGCTGTGGTATATCCAACCGTACTTGAACCACGACATCAATGGGGTAGTCTTAGCTACTGAGTCCCCACAACTTAATTTCCCCTGCCGACTGCATAGGCAGGTGCTTGAGGTGCAGATCGTAAAATGGCCGGTAGATGATGGTCACTTGAGACCCAGTGTCCAGCAATGCGGAGGAGTAGATACCCTCTACTAGTACTCGTACTATGGCCGCAGGTCCTACTCGATTGTTGGCATCCGATTGGGGCACCTTTTCGGGGTTAGGCGCAGGGGCGCTATCTGAGGATGTGGACGGCTGTTCCGCCATTTGAATGGTGAAGGCTATGGCCCCACGGATGGGGGTCCTTGACTTTGGACAATCTTTGGCAAAGTGACCTTCTCGGTCGCAAGTATACTGTAGCAGCGGGTACCTCGGGTCACACCGGCACTAGGCGTAGTGACCGGTTTCCGAGGCACCCATGAGACGGAGATAGACACCACTGAAGGAGGGTTATCCTCTGCACTTTTTGTCTCATTAAGCTTCTGGGACGATGCCACTTTGGTCTCTCCCTTGCAGGAGTCTTTATGTTTCTTGGGGGGGTATAATCGTGTATAGGCCTCATGCCCTTTCACCAGGCCCAATAGCCCCTCAAGCATAGGAGGACTTCCTTGTAGCAGGGAGCACCCAATCATGATGACTATATGATGGGTGGGTATAGATCCCCTTAAAAACAGTTTTCTGCTATATTCATCCATTTCAGAGGCTGGAATTATATCGTGGGAGCGTAGATTCCACAAAACTAACTGTATCCGTTGAATGAACTCGGACAGTTCTTCCCCTTCTTTCTGTCTAAGACTGTACAACTTAGACCAGAGTTCGCTTTCATCCTCTTCTAGGCCGTAGATCCATTTCAATAAGTCCATTAACCTCTGTGCCGTAACGTCTGTAATCTGGTCTCGGTGCAGTCTCACCATCGTAGAGGCGGGGTTTTTTAGACATTCCATTATCCGTTGCCTCTTAACAGCTTCGCTGCAAGACCATGTCTCCAGTACTTGCAAGGTGTAGTCCTTCCAGGCTTCGAATGTCTCTACTCCGACTGGCGTGGGCAATACCCCTGAAAAAGCTTTCGACTAACGGTAATGCTGTGCCTGAGATGACTCGCTTCTGTTCCCAGCCAACTGCTATATATCTTCTGCGAGCATCGAAACTCCATCCGAGCTGCGGAAACTGTGACTACTCTGACCAGATCGGTGGCTGTGATCGGACGTGGCACTGGCTTCGCTTCTTCAAGGACTTTCTGGGGAAGGTGAAGACATAACCATCGGAAACTCCTGCATTTCAGTGGTGAAACGAATGGGCTCCACCTTCACGGGTATTTCTGGATAGATTAGAGGGCACCCGCTATCTAGCGCTCCACGGAAACGTAAGGTGGGCGGACCTCCTTCTTCTGTTAAGTCATACCCGCCTCTAACTAGCCCTGCGCACCATATCTTTTCTGGGTCTGTTTGGCGGGCTAAGATATGCGCATCTTGTAGACCCAGAAACTGCCCCAGTACTATACAGATGTCGTAAGAGGAGGTGTTGGAGGGGATTTGCCCTATGGCGAGCACCTGTTGGGGTGCTACGTAGCTTTTCAACACCCATTCATAGACCTTCCGCCGGGACGGTAATGATATGATCAGCGACATAATTTGGATTGTACCAACTTTGGGCACCCCAGGTCTGAAATCTCATCAGCGCCTCCAAATGTATTCCCCTTTCCCTATGCCTAAGGGAACTACGCGGGGGCAACTACGCGTGCTGCTATACCTGTCTGCTCACAGAAGGCCTAAGCCTCCGCCTCTGGGAGCCTGGGGTGAGCTCTGTCTCCTTGCGTGCAGCGCCTCCACCTATGAGGGATCCCAGCGTTGGCGGGATAACCCCTCACAGGAACCAATACACAGTAGTAAGCAATACACCACACAATGTATATAACTAAACTTTACTGTACACACCACTAAACACAGATAACGCAATATCAGGTACCAACAGTATAGTGCAGTGACCCCAAACACTGAGTGGTTCCCCCCAAAGTACTGAGGGTGCCGTGGCACCAATAACCCCTGGTGTCCGTCCCAGCAATCCCACCCAAGTGTGAGGTAGCGCTACCCCCTGGCAGGAGGAGGATATCCTGTTCCTCCTCCTGCCAGAGTCCCATTGGCTGGGACAGTCCCCTGTGGTATTTACCTCCCACCTGAGGATTCTGGGACATGTAGTCCCGCTGCTGCACATGCAGAGCCATTCTAAGTTGGCCGCCGCACTCAACACAGCGCATGCGCGCTTAACATCATTGCCGCCCCCACACTCCCTTTCGCGCGGAGCTCTGGCGATTGCCGGGTAGATCCTCGCACCGGAGGCAGGGTAGGGGACTGGCTACATCCTCCCCCTGGTGGAGACCTAAACGTCCCCGCTTGAGACACATATACAGACTCTTATATAATGGAAAATGCATATTATACACATAATTAAACTTTGTACAATACCATCTAAACCATATTGAATATTTCAGTGAGCACGGTCATTATAGAGGCAAACCGGCTCCGAGACAGCTGCTGAGATTCATAGTGAGGTGCCCCTAACGAATCATATGCCATTCTCATTGGATAGCATCTCACTTTTTGACACCAACGTCTTCTTGGGTGGAGAGGCAACCATCGGCTTGAGGCCCTGGCCCTCTCATAGGGTGTGACTCATGAGCTATTTAGTCTCTAGTAGGAATGAAACTCTGACTTCTGGAGTCAACAGGTTGGCTTATGGAAGCCGCTGGAGAGGTTACATGGATGACAGGCCTATTATCCACTGCTTCCTCTGGTGGTGCCCACCAGTCTCCATTGTTATTTGAAGAAATACCTTCCATCGGATCTGAGCTCTTGTCCATTAGTGGAGCCAAGGTCCCACTCAGGTCTTCTTGTTCACTTGAAGGTGTTATGGGCAACGGATCAGGATCACTTTCCCCCACTTGGGGAATAGGTAAAAAAGTGATTCCGATGCCAGACCTTTACCCTGTCCTCAGAGTCTTTGATGCGATATACAGGGAGGCCGGGCATCAGCGACTCCACCTCGAAGGTAGCTTCTCGCCAGCGTTCAGCAAACTTGTACTTCCCTGCTATCCCTAAATTCGGCAGGAGAACTTTGTCTCCAGGCCGAAGTTCCCTGTATCGTACCCTGTGGTCATACCTCCATTTGTTATTTTCGTTCACTTTGGCGGTCACTTTTTCCGCCAACTGATATGCTTTACGGAGGTTATCCTTGAGTCTTTGCACATATTTGTAGTGAGTCATGTTTGGTACAAAGTCAGTGGACAATCTTAGGCGAGTGTCCACAGGTAGTCGCGCCTCTCTACCGAACATCATAAAATAGGATGTATACCCAGTAGATTCATGCCTGGTGCAATTGTAGGCATGTACTAGAGCAGGGCGGCGCAAACTTTTTTCTCTGCGCCCCCTGCCAGCGTTACCCTCATCTCTGCGCCCCACTTCACCCCCGCTCCGGCGTCATGATGTCACATGACCTGGCGACGCATGTGAGAAGCCGCCGGAGTCAAGGTAAGTTAGGTTTACAGAGGCCCTGCAGCACCCCGGCACTTAATTTAAGTGCCACTGGGAAGTGCGCGGGGCCTCTGTAATCCCCGCGCCCCACCGCACTCAGTCTCACGTCCCCCCTGGGGATCACGGCCCCCAGTTTGCGCACTGCTGTACTAGAGGCTCTACATGCTTGCTCCAACCGGCCTTCTCAGAGTCCCGTAATGTTCTTAACATATCCAGTAGGGTCTGGTTGAAGGTCTCCGGAAGGGCATCTCCTTCTGGATGGTAGGGAGTTGTGCGTGATTTCTCGATGTTAAGAAGCTTCAGGAGCTCTTTTATCAACTTGCTCTCAAAGTCTCTCCCTTGATCGGAGTGCATCCGATTTGGTAACCCATAATGGATAAAGTACTTCTCCCACAGTACTTTGGCTACTGTGAGAGCTTTCTGGTCCTTTGTGGGGAACGCTTGAGCATATCGGTTGCAATGGTCTGTTACTATGAGATCGTTGCTGATACCCTTCGAGTCTGCCTCGATGCAAAGGAAATCCATGCAGACTAGGTCCATGGGACCAGTGCTCTTTAGATGGCCCATTGGGTCTGCGCGTGTAGGCAGTGTCTTCCGCTCTATGCACCGCAGAAACCTCCGGCAATGGTGCTCCACCGATTCCAGCATCTTGGTCCAGAAGAACCAATCTCTTATAAGTCCAAACGTTTTATCCACTCCCAGGTATCTGTGATCATCGTGTAGGGATCGTAGGACTTGGTACTGCAACTTTCTGGGCAGTACTAGTTGTCTCCTATCAGGGTGGTTATGATAGGGGACGACTCAGTAAAGGAGATCACGGTCTATTTGAAACTTGTCCCATTCCCTCATGAGAATAGCGGCCGTGTCTGCGGGTGCGCGCTTCACTAAGGAAGGGTTATTTTCTTGGATGGGCCGGCATATGGCTTCAGCCACCGGGTCTCGCATCTGGTGGACCACTAGCTCCTTCCAGCTCAGTATAGTATCTTGAATTACGGACAGGCCTTCGGGGTGGCAGTATGCTGCAGGGAGTGCCTTCGACTGATCCCAAGGAGTCCACCACTCTGAGTTTGGAAAAGGCGACTCTATCCTCCACTATCGCAGCTGTGGAACACATTGCCTGTATCCCAGGGCCAGGAATCTCCTCCTACTCGCCATTGTCCGATTTCGAACTCAGTCCAGGCCTTCTGGACAGGGCTTCGGCTCAGACATTCAAGGGCCCGGGCTTGTACTTCAGTGTAAACTGATAATTAGACAGACCCGCTAACCACCTGTGGCCGGTGGCGTCCAACTACTACTTCGACCTGAGTGGGGTCGGTAGCCACCTCTTCTGCGGACACGATGTGGCCCACATAGGTGACTGAAATGCGACAGAAGCAACATTTGTCTAAGGACAACTTCCGGCCTTCTTTTTCCAGTCTATCCAGGACTTTTAGAAGGCGTTCTTCGTGCTCTTCTAACGTCTGCCCGAACACGATGGTATCGTCCAGATAGACCAGACATTCCCGGGGATTCATGTCACCGATGGTCCTTTCTATTAGTCTCTGGAACGTTGCAGGTGCACCACAGATACCTTGGAGCATCAGGGTGAACTGGTAAAACCCGAGGGGGCAGACAAACACTGTCCACTCCTGATCTTCGGGGCTCATGGGTACCTGGTGTACCCCGACTTCAGGTCCAGCACGTGGAACCACTGGGTGCTGCATAAGGCACTTAGGATCTCTTCAATCTGCGGCAAGGTATATTGATCTGGAACGTGCGACATTGCAGCGTGCGGTAGTCCACAGATAGGCGCACGGATCCGTTTTTCTTCTGCACAACCACAATAGGGGAGGCATAGGGGCTACGGGCCTCCGTTATGATGCCCGCCGTCTCCATCTCTTTCAGGACGTCCCTCACGTTCTCCACATCTCTGGGAGCTATGTGTCTGGAACGCTCCCGGAATGGAGTGGCATCGTTCAGTTGGATCGTGTGTTGAGCACTCTTGCTGCAGCCCACATCCAGTTTACTAGTGGAGAACACCTCCTTGCGCTCCGCCAGCTTGTCGCTTAGCCGTTTCTTCCACTCTGATGGCAAGAACGATTCCCCGAAGTCGAACTGCAATCCGGGAGGGGCTTCCCACACGGTAGCCACGTTAACAAGTCAGGGATTCTATTTGAGTAACCGGGTATATTTGACCTCGAACCAGCGCTTGACAAACGTCAAACCGTATAGGGTGGGGCGAGATGTTCTGTATGGTCCCCTTGAACCAACGAGAAAGTGAAGACTTCCACTCCTTCATTTCTGGCACCACCTTGAACACTCTCTTGGCGTCCTCTTCGGGCATGGATTCTAGGGAAAAGTGCCAGTCGGCTTCATCGCGGCCCAGGTAGTTAGGTACGGCGGCAATGTGTCTCACTCCCCCTAGTGAAATCTCAGTCAACCCCTTCTCAAGGTTGAAGAATTATCCAAACCCTTCTTGGGCAGAGGTTCTGTAACACTCCTCCTTGAATACTGGGTGAATCCGCAGAGACGATAGGGGTAATTCTCCGGCTTCTTGCAGATAGGCCCAGATCAGGGCTAGCACCACACCCGCGTTGGTCCCCAATATGATGGGGGACCTTGGATGTTCCCGGGGCACGGGACATACCAAGGCTTCCACTTCCATGGGGTGGGTTTTGTTGGTGCTAAGCTGTGGTATATCCAACCGTACTTGAACCACGACATCAATGGGGTAGTCTTAGCTACTGAGTCCCCACAACTTAATTTCCCCTGCCGACTGCATAGGCAGGTGCTTGAGGTGCAGATCGTAAAATGGCCGGTAGATGATGGTCACTTGAGACCCAGTGTCCAGCAATGCGGAGGAGTAGATACCCTCTACTAGTACTCGCACTATGGCCGCAGGTCCTACTCGATTGTTGGCATCCGATTGGGGCACCTTTTCGGGGTTAGGCGCAGGGGCGCTATCTGAGGATGTGGACGGCTGTTCCGCCATTTGAATGGTGAAGGCTATGGCCCCACGGATGGGGGTCCTTGACTTTGGACAATCTTTGGCAAAGTGACCTTCTCGGTCGCAAGTATACTGTAGCAGCGGGTACCTCGGGTCACACCGGCACTAGGCGTAGTGACCGGTTTCCGAGGCACCCATGAGACGGAGATAGACACCACTGAAGGAGGGTTATCCTCTGCACTTTTTGTCTCATTAAGCTTCTGGGACGATGCCCCTTTGGTCTCTCCCTTGCAGGAGTCTTTATGTTTCTTGGGGGGGTATAATCGTGTATAGGCCTCATGCCCTTTCACCAGGCCCAATAGCCCCTCAAGCATAGGAGGACTTCCTTGTAGCAGGGAGCACCCAATCATGATGACTATATGATGGGTGGGTATAGATCCCCTTAAAAACAGTTTTCTGCTATATTCATCCATTTCAGAGGCTGGAATTATATCGTGGGAGCGTAGATTCCACAAAACTAACTGTATCCGTTGAATGAACTCGGACAGTTCTTCCCCTTCTTTCTGTCTAAGACTGTACAACTTAGACCAGAGTTCGCTTTCATCCTCTTCTAGGCCGTAGATCCACGTCAATAAGTCCATTAACCTCTGTGCCGTAACGTCTGTAATCTGGTCTCGGTGCAGTCTCACCATCGTAGAGGCAGGGTTTTTTAGACATTCCATTATCCGCTGCCTCTTAACAGCTTCGCTGCAAGACCATGTCTCCAGTACTTGAAAGGTGTAGTCCTTCCAGGCTTCGAATGTCTCTTCTCCGACTGGCGTGGGCAATACCCCTGAAAAAGCTTTCGACTAACGGTAATGCTGTGCCTGAGATGACTCGCTTCTGTTCCCAGCCAACTGCTATATATCTTCTGCGAGCATCGAAACTCCATCCGAGCTGCGGAAACTGTGACTACTCTGACCAGATCGGTGGCTGTGATCGGACGTGGCACTGGCTTCGCTTCTTCAAGGACTTTCTGGGGAAGGTGAAGACATAACCATCGGAAACTCCTGCATTTCAGTGGTGAAACGAATGGGCTCCACCTTCACGGGTATTTCTGGATAGATTAGAGGGCACCCGCTATCTAGCGCTCCACGGAAACGTAAGGTGGGCGGACCTCCTTCTTCTGTTAAGTCATACCCGCCTCTAACTAGCCCTGCGCACCATATCTTTTCTGGGTCTGTTTGGCGGGCTAAGATATGCGCATCTTGTAGACCCGGAAACTGCCCCAGTACTATACAGATGTCGTAAGAGGAGGTGTTGGAGGGGATTTGCCCTATGGCGAGCACCTGTTGGGGTGCTACGTAGCTTTTCAACACCCATTCATAGACCTTCCGCCGGGACGGTAATGATATGATCAGCGACATAATTTGGATTGTACCAACTTTGGGCACCCCAGGTCTGAAATCTCATCAGCGCCTCCAAATGTATTCCCCTTTCCCTATGCCTAAGGGAACTACGCGGGGGCAACTACGCGTGCTGCTATACCTGTCTGCTCACAGAAGGCCTAAGCCTCCGCCTCTGGGAGCCTGGGGTGAGCTCTGTCTCCTTGCGTGCAGCGCCTCCACCTATGAGGGATCCCAGCGTTGGCGGGATAACCCCTCACAGGAACCAATACACAGTAGTAAGCAATACACCACACAATGTATATAACTAAACTTTACTGTACACACCACTAAACACAGATAACGCAATATCAGGTACCAACAGTATAGTGCAGTGACCCCAAACACTGAGTGGTTCCCCCCAAAGTACTGAGGGTGCCGTGGCACCAATAACCCCTGGTGTCCGTCCCAGCAATCCCACCCAAGTGTGAGGTAGCGCTACCCCCTGGCAGGAGGAGGATATCCTGTTCCTCCTCCTGCCAGAGTCCCATTGGCTGGGACAGTCCCCTGTGGTATTTACCTCCCACCTGAGGATTCTGGGACATGTAGTCCCGCTGCTGCACATGCAGAGCCATTCTAAGTTGGCCGCCGCACTCAACACAGCGCATGCGCGCTTAACATCATTGCCGCCCCCACACTCCCGTTCGCGCGGAGCTCTGGCGATTGCCGGGTAGATCCTCGCACCGGAGGCAGGGTAGGGGACTGGCTACATCCTCCCCCTGGTGGAGACCTAAACGTCCCCGCTTGAGACACATATACAGACTCTTATATAATGGAAAATGCATATTATACACATAATTAAACTTTGTACAATACCATCTAAACCATATTGAATATTTCAGTGAGCACGGTCATTATAGAGGCAAACCGGCTCCGAGACAGCTGCTGAGATTCTTAGTGAGGTGCCCCTAACGAATCATATGCCATTCTCATTGGATAGCGTCTCACTTTTTGACACCAACTTCTTCTTGGGTGGAGAGGCAACCATCGGCTTGAGGCCCTGGCCCTCTCATAGGGTGTGACTCATGAGCTATTTAGTCTCTAGTAGGAATGAAACTCTGACTTCTGGAGTCAACAGGTTGGCTTATGGAAGCCGCTGGAGAGGTTACATGGATGACAGGCCTATTATCCACTGCTTCCTCTGGTGGTGCCCACCAGTCTCCATTGTTATTTGAAGAAATACCTTCCATCGGATCTGAGCTCTTGTCCATTAGTGGAGCCAAGGTCCCACTCAGGTCTTCTTGTTCACTTGAAGGTGTTAAGGGCAACGGATCAGGATCACTTTCCCCCACTTGGGGAATAGGTAAAAAAGTGATTCCGATGCCAGACCTTTACCCTGTCCTCAGAGTCTTTGATGCGATATACAGGGAGGCCGGGCATCAGCGACTCCACCTCGAAGGTAGCTTCTCGCCAGCGTTCAGCAAACTTGTACTTCCCTGCTATCCCTAAATTCGGCAGGAGAACTTTGTCTCCAGGCCGAAGTTCCCTGTATCGTACCCTGTGGTCATACCTCCGTTTGTTATTTTCGTTCACTTTGGCGGTCACTTTTTCCGCCAACTGATATGCTTTACGGAGGTTATCCTTGAGTCTTTGCACATATTTGTAGTGAGTCATGTTTGGTACAAAGTCAGTGGACAATCTTAGGCGAGTGTCCACAGGTAGTCGCGCCTCTCTACCGAACATCATAAAATAGGGTGTATACCCAGTAGATTCATGCCTGGTGCAATTGTAGGCATGTACTAGAGCAGGGCGGCGCAAACTTTTTTCTCTGCGCCCCCCTGCCAGCGTTACCCTCATCTCTGCGCCCCACTTCACCCCCGCTCCGGCGTCATGATGTCACATGACCTGGCGACGCATGTGAGAAGCCGCCGGAGTCAAGGTAAGTTAGGTTTACAGAGGCCCTGCAGCACCCCGGCACTTAATTTAAGTGCCTCTGGGAAGTGCGCGGGGCCTCTGTAATCCCCGCGCCCCACCGCACTCAGTCTCACGTTCCCCCTGGGGATCACGGCCCCCAGTTTGCGCACTGCTGTACTAGAGGCTCTACATGCTTGCTCCAACCGGCCTTCTCAGAGTCCCGTAATGTTCTTAACATATCTAGTAGGGTCTGGTTGAAGGTCTCCGGAAGGGCATCTCCTTCTGGATGGTAGGGAGTTGTGCGTGATTTCTCGATGTTAAGAAGCTTCAGGAGCTCTTTTATCAACTTGCTCTCAAAGTCTCTCCCTTGATCGGAGTGCATCCGATTAGGTAACCCATAATGGATAAAGTACTTCTCCCACAGTACTTTGGCTACTGTGAGAGCTTTCTGGTCCTTTGTGGGGAACGCTTGAGCATATCGGTTGCAATGGTCTGATACTATGAGATCGTTGCTGATACCCTTCGAGTCTGCCTCGATGCAAAGGAAATCCATGCAGACTAGGTCCATGGGACCAGTGCTCTTTAGATGGCCCATTGGGTCTGCGCGTGTAGGCAGTGTCTTCCGCTCTATGCACCGCAGAAACCTCCGGCAATGGTGCTCCACCGATTCCAGCATCTTGGTCCAGAAGAACCGATCTCTTATAAGTCCAAACGTTTTATCCACTCCCAGGTATCTGTGATCATCGTGTAGGGATCGTAGGACTTGGTACTGCAACTTTCTGGGCAGTACTAGTTGTCTCCTATCAGGGTGGTTATGATAGAGGACGACTCAGTAAAGGAGATCACGGTCTATTTGAAACTTGTCCCATTCCCTCATGAGAATAGCGGCCGTGTCTGCGGGTGCGCGCTTCACTAAGGAAGGGTTATTTTCTTGGATGGGCCGGCATATGGCTTCAGCCACCGGGTCTCGCATCTGGTGGACCACTAGCTCCTTCCAGCTCAGTATAGTATCTTGAATTACGGACAGGCCTTCGGGGTGGCAGTATGCTGCAGGGAGTGCCTTCGACTGATCCCAAGGAGTCCACCATTCTGAGTTTGGAAAAGGCGACTCTATCCTCCACTATCGCAGCTGTGGAACACATTGCCTGTATCCCAGGGCCAGGAATCTCCTCCTACTCGCCATTGTCCGATGTCAAACTCAGTCCAGGCCTTCTGGACAGGGCTTCGGCTCAGACATTCAAGGGCCCGGGCTTGTACTTCAGTGTAAACTGATAATTAGACAGACCCGCTAACCACCTGTGGCCGGTGGCGTCCAACTACTACTTCGACCTGAGTGGGGTCGGTAGCCACCTCTTCTGCGGACACGATGTGGCCCACATAGGTGACTGAAATGCGACAGAAGCAACATTTGTCTAAGGACAACTTCCGGCCTTCTTTTTCCAGTCTATCCAGGACTTTTAGAAGGCGTTCTTCGTGCTCTTCTAACGTCTGCCCGAACACGATGGTATCGTCCAGATAGACCAGACATTCCCGGGGATTCATGTCACCGATGGTCCTTTCTATTAGTCTCTGGAACGTTGCAGGTGCACCACAGATACCTTGGAGCATCAGGGTGAACTGGTAAAACCCGAGGGGGCAGACAAACACTGTCCACTCCTGGTCTTCGGGGCTCATGGGTACCTGGTGTACCCCGACTTCAGGTCCAGCACGTGGAACCACTGGGTGCTGCATAAGGCACTTAGGATCTCTTCAATCTGCGGCAAGGTATATTGATCTGGAACGTGCGACGTTGCAGAGTGCGGTAGTCCACAAATAGGCGCACGGATCCGTTTTTCTTCTGCACAACCACAATAGGGGAGGCATAGGGGCTACGGGCCTCCGTTATGATGCCCGCCGTCTCCATCTCTTTCAGGACGTCCCTCACGTTCTCCACATCTCTGGGAGCTATGTGTCTGGAACGCTCCCGGAATGGAGTGGCATCGTTCAGTTGGATCGTGTGTTGAGCACTCTTGCTGCAGCCCACATCCAGTTTACTAGTGGAGAACACCTCCTTGCGCTCCGCCAGCTTGTCGCTAAAGCCGTTTCTTCCACTCTGATGGCAAGAACGATTCCCCGAAGTGGAACTGCAATCCGGGAGGGGCTTCCCACACGGTAGCCACGTTAACAAGTCAGGGATTCTATTTGAGTAACCGGGTATATTTGACCTCGAACCAGCGCTTGACAAACGTCAAACCATATAGGGTGGGGCGAGATGTTCTGTATGGTCCCCTTGAACCAACGAGAAAGTGAAGACTTCCACTCCTTCATTTCTGGCACCACCTTGAACACTCTCTTGGCGTCCTCTTCGGGCATGGATTCTAGGGAAAAGTGCCAGTCGGCTTCATCCCGGCCCGGGTAGTTAGGTACGGCGGCAATGTGTCTCACTCCCCCTAGTGAAATCTCAGTCAACCCCTTCTCAAGGTTGAAGAATTATCCAAACCCTTCTTGGGCAGAGGTTCTGTAACACTCCTCCTTGAATCCGCAGAGACGATAGGGGTAATTCTCCGGCTTCTTGCAGATAGGCCCAGATCAGGGCTAGCACCACACCCGCGTTGGTCCCCAATATGATGGGGGACCTTGGATGTTCCCGGGGCACGGGACATACCAAGGCTTCCACTTCCATGGGGTGGGTTTTGTTGGTGCTAAGCTGTGGTATATCCAACCGTACTTGAACCACGACATCAATGGGGTAGTCTTAGCTACTGAGTCCCCACAACTTAATTTCCCCTGCCGACTGCATAGGCAGGTGCTTGAGGTGCAGATCGTAAAATGGCGGTAGATGATGGTCACTTGAGACCCAGTGTCCAGCAATGCGGAGGAGTAGATACCCTCTACTAGTACTCGCACTATGGCCGCAGGTCCTACTCGATTGTTGGCATCCGATTGGGGCACCTTTTCGGGGTTAGGCGCAGGGGCGCTATCTGAGGATGTGGACGGCTGTTCCGCCATTTGAATGGTGAAGGCTATGGCCCCATGGATGGGGGTCCTTGACTTTGGACAATCTTTGGCAAAGTGACCTTCTCGGTCGCAAGTATACTGTAGCAGCGGGTACCTCGGGTCACACCGGCACTAGGCGTAGTGACCGGTTTCCGAGGCACCCTTGAGACGGAGATAGACACCACTGAAGGAGGGTTATCCTCTGCACTTTTTGTCTCATTAAGCTTCTGGGACGATGCCCCTTTGGTCTCTCCCTTGCAGGAGTCTTTATGTTTCTTGGGGGGGTATAACCGTGTATAGGCCTCATGCCCTTTCACCAGGCCCAATAGCCCCTCAAGCATAGGAGGACTTCCTTGTAGCAGGGAGCACCCAATCATGATGACTATATGATGGGTGGGTATAGATCCCCTTAAAAACAGTTTTCTGCTATATTCATCCATTTCAGAGGCTGGAATTATATCGTGGGAGCGTAGATTCCACAAAACTAACTGTATCCGTTGAATGAACTCGGACAGTTCTTCCCCTTCTTTCTGTCTAAGACTGTACAACTTAGACCAGAGTTCGCTTTCATCCTCTTCTAGGCCGTAGATCCACGTCAATAAGTCCATTAACCTCTGTGCCGTAACGTCTGTATTCTGGTCTCGGTGCAGTCTCACCATCGTAGAGGCGGGGTTTTTTAGACATTCCATTATCCGCTGCCTCTTAACAGCTTCGCTGCAAGACCATGTCTCCAGTACTTGCAAGGTGTAGTCCTTCCAGGCTTCGAATGTCTCTTCTCCGACTGGCGTGGGCAATACCCCTGAAAAAGCTTTCGACTAACGGTAATGCTGTGCCTGAGATGACTCGCTTCTGTTCCCAGCCAACTGCTATATATCTTCTGCGAGCATCGAAACTCCATCCGAGCTGCGGAAACTGTGACTACTCTGACCAGATCGGTGGCTGTGATCGGACGTGGCACTGGCTTCGCTTCTTCAAGGACTTTCTGGGGAAGGTGAAGACATAACCATCGGAAACTCCTGCATTTCAGTGGTGAAACGAATGGGCTCCACCTTCACGGGTATTTCTGGATAGATTAGAGGGCACCCGCTATCTAGCGCTCCACGGAAACGTAAGGTGGGCGGACCTCCTTCTTCTGTTAAGTCATACCCGCCTCTAACTAGCCCTGCGCACCATATCTTTTCTGGGTCTGTTTGGCGGGCTAAGATATGCGCATCTTGTAGACCCGGAAACTGCCCCAGTACTATACAGATGTCGTAAGAGGAGGTGTTGGAGGGGATTTGCCCTATGGCGAGCACCTGTTGGGGTGCTACGTAGCTTTTCAACACCCATTCATAGACCTTCCGCCGGGACGGTAATGATATGATCAGCGACATAATTTGGATTGTACCAACTTTGGGCACCCCAGGTCTGAAATCTCATCAGCGCCTCCAAATGTATTCCCCTTTCCCTATGCCTAAGGGAACTACGCGGGGGCAACTACGCGTGCTGCTATACCTGTCTGCTCACAGAAGGCCTAAGCCTCCGCCTCTGGGAGCCTGGGGTGAGCTCTGTCTCCTTGCGTGCAGCGCCTCCACCTATGAGGGATCCCAGCGTTGGCGGGATAACCCCTCACAGGAACCAATACACAGTAGTAAGCAATACACCACACAATGTATATAACTAAACTTTACTGTACACACCACTAAACACAGATAACGCAATATCAGGTACCAACAGTATAGTGCAGTGACCCCAAACACTGAGTGGTTCCCCCCAAAGTACTGAGGGTGCCGTGGCACCAATAACCCCTGGTGTCCGTCCCAGCAATCCCACCCAAGTGTGAGGTAGCGCTACCCCCTGGCAGGAGGAGGATATCCTGTTCCTCCTCCTGCCAGAGTCCCATTGGCTGGGACAGTCCCCTGTGGTATTTACCTCCCACCTGAGGATTCTGGGACATGTAGTCCCACTGCTGCACATGCAGAGCCATTCTAAGTTGGCCGCCGCACTCAACACAGCGCATGCGCGCTTAACATCATTGCCGCCCCCACACTCCCGTTCGCGCGGAGCTCTGGCGATTGCCGGGTAGATCCTCGCACCGGAGGCAGGGTAGGGGACTGGCTACATCCTCCCCCTGGTGGAGACCTAAACGTCCCCGCTTGAGACACATATACAGACTCTTATATAATGGAAAATGCATATTATACACATAATTAAACTTTGTACAATACCATCTAAACCATATTGAATATTTCAGTGAGCACGGTCATTATAGAGGCAAACCGGCTCCGAGACAGCTGCTGAGATTCATAGTGAGGTGCCCCTAACGAATCATATGCCATTCTCGTTGGATAGCGTCTCACTTTTTGACACCAACGTCTTCTTGGGTGGAGAGGCAACCATCGGCTTGAGGCCCTGGCCCTCTCATAGGGTGTGACTCATGAGCTATTTAGTCTCTAGTAGGAATGAAACTCTGACTTCTGGGGTCAACAGGTTGGCTTATGGAAGCCGCTGGAGAGGTTACATGGATGACAGGCCTATTATCCACTGCTTCCTCTGGTGGTGCCCACCAGTCTCCATTGTTATTTGAAGAAATACCTTCCATCGGATCTGAGCTCTTGTCCATTAGTGGAGCCAAGGTCCCACTCAGGTCTTCTTGTTCACTTGAAGGTGTTATGGGCAACAGATCAGGATCACTTTCCCCCACTTGGGGAATAGGTAAAAAAGTGATTCCGATGCCAGACCTTTACCCTGTCCTCAGAGTCTTTGATGCGATATACAGGGAGGCCGGGCATCAGCGACTCCACCTCGAAGGTAGCTTCTCGCCAGCGTTCAGCAAACTTGTACTTCCCTGGTATCCCTAAATTCGGCAGGAGAACTTTGTCTCCAGGCCGAAGTTCCCTGTATCGTACCCTGTGGTCATACCTCCGTTTGTTATTTTCGTTCACTTTGGCGGTCACTTTTTCCGCCAACTGATATGCTTTACGGAGGTTATCCTTGAGTCTTTGCACATATTTGTAGTGAGTCATGTTTGGTACAAAGTCAGTGGACAATCTTAGGCGAGTGTCCACAGGTAGTCGCGCCTCTCTACCGAACATCATAAAATAGGGTGTATACCCAGTAGATTCATGCCTGGTGCAATTGTAGGCATGTACTAGAGCAGGGCGGCGCAAACTTTTTTCTCTGCGCCCCCCTGCCAGCGTTACCCTCATCTCTGCGCCCCACTTCACCCCCGCTCCGGCGTCATGATGTCACATGACCTGGCGACGCATGTGAGAAGCCGCCGGAGTCAAGGTAAGTTAGGTTTACAGAGGCCCTGCAGCACCCCGGCACTTAATTTAAGTGCCTCTGGGAAGTGCGCGGGGCCTCTGTAATCCCCGCGCCCCACCGCACTCAGTCTCACGTCCCCCCTGGGGATCGCGGCCCCCAGTTTGCGCACTGCTGTACTAGAGGCTCTACATGCTTGCTCCAACCGGCCTTCTCAGAGTCCCGTAATGTTCTTAACATATCCAGTAGGGTCTGGTTGAAGGTCTCCGGAAGGGCATCTCCTTCTGGATGGTAGGGAGTTGTGCGTGATTTCTCGATGTTAAGAAGCTTCAGGAGCTCTTTTATCAACTTGCTCTCAAAGTCTCTCCCTTGATCGGAGTGCATCCGATTAGGTAACCCATAATGGATAAAGTACTTCTCCCACAGTACTTTGGCTACTGTGAGAGCTTTCTGGTCCTTTGTGGGGAACGCTTGAGCATATCGGTTGCAATGGTCTGTTACTATGAGATCGTTGCTGATACCCTTCGAGTCTGCCTCGATGCAAAGGAAATCCATGCAGACTAGGTCCATGGGACCAGTGCTCTTTAGATGGCCCATTGGGTCTGCGCGTGTAGGCAGTGTCTTCCGCTCTATGCACCGCAGAAACCTCCGGCAATGGTGCTCCACCGATTCCAGCATCTTGGTCCAGAAGAACCAATCTCTTATAAGTCCAAACGTTTTATCCACTCCCAGGTATCTGTGATCATCGTGTAGGGATCGTAGGACTTGGTACTGCAACTTTCTGGGCAGTACTAGTTGTCTCCTATCAGGGTGGTTATGATAGGGGACGACTCAGTAAAGGAGATCACGGTCTATTTGAAACTTGTCCCATTCCCTCATGAGAATAGCGGCCGTGTCTGCGGGTGCGCGCTTCACTAAGGAAGGGTTATTTTCTTGGATGGGCCGGCGTATGGCTTCAGCCACCGGGTCTCGCATCTGGTGGACCACTAGCTCCTTCCAGCTCAGTATAGTATCTTGAATTACGGACAGGCCTTCGGGGTGGCAGTATGCTGCAGGGAGTGCCTTCGACTGATCCCAAGGAGTCCACCACTCTGAGTTTGGAAAAGGCGACTCTATCCTCCACTATCGCAGCTGTGGAACACATTGCCTGTATCCCAGGGCCAGGAATCTCCTCCTACTCGCCATTGTCCGATGTCAAACTCAGTCCAGGCCTTCTGGACAGGGCTTCGGCTCAGACATTCAAGGGCCCGGGCTTGTACTTCAGTGTAAACTGATAATTAGACAGACCCGCTAACCACCTGTGGCCGGTGGCGTCCAACTACTACTTCGACCTGAGTGGGGTCGGTAGCCACCTCTTCTGCGGACACGATGTGGCCCACATAGGTGACTGAAATGCGACAGAAGCAACATTTGTCTAAGGACAACTTCCGGCCTTCCTTTTCCAGTCTATCCAGGACTTTTAGAAGGCGTTCTTCGTGCTCTTCTAACGTCTGCCCGAACACGATGGTATCGTCCAGATAGACCAGACATTCCCGGGGATTCATGTCACCGATGGTCCTTTCTATTAGTCTCTGGAAAGTTGCAGGTGCACCACAGATACCTTGGAGCATCAGGGTGAACTGGTAAAACCTGAGGGGGCAGACAAACACTGTCCACTCCTGGTCTTCGTGGGCTCATGGGTACCTGGTGTACCCCGACTTCAGGTCCAGCACGTGGAACCACTGGGTGCTGCATAAGGCACTTAGGATCTCTTCAATCTGCGGCAAGGTATATTGATCTGGAACGTGCGACGTTTCAGCGTGCGGTAGTCCACAAATAGGCGCACGGATCCGTTTTTCTTCTGCACAACCACAATAGGGGAGGCATAGGGGCTACGGGCCTCCGTTACGATGCCCGCCGTCTCCATCTCTTTCAGGACGTCCCTCATGTTCTCCACATCTCTGGGAGCTATGTGTCTGGAACGCTCCCGGAATGGAGTGGCATCGTTCAGTCGGATCGTGTGTTGAGCACTCTTGCTGCAGCCCACATCCAGTTTACTAGTGGAGAACACCTCCTTGCGCTCCGCCAGCTTGTCGCTTAGCCGTTTCTTCCACTCTGATGGCAAGAACGATTCCCCGAAGTCGAACTGCAATCCGGGAGGGGCTTCCCACACGGTAGCCACGTTAACAAGTCAGGGATTCTATTTGAGTAACCGGGTATATTTGACCTCGACCCAATGCTTGACAAACGTCAAACCGTATAGGGTGGGGCGAGATGTTCTGTATGGTCCCCTTGAACCAACGAGAAAGTGAAGACTTCCACTCCTTCATTTCTGGCACCACCTTGAACACTCTCTTGGCGTCCTCTTCGGGCATGGATTCTAGGGGAAAGTGCCAGTCGGCTTCATCGCGGCCCGGGTAGTTAGGTACGGCGGCCATGTGTCTCACTCCCCCTAGTGAAATCTCAGTCAACCCCTTCTCAAGGTTGAAGAATTATCCAAACCCTTCTTGGGCAGAGGTTCTGTAACACTCCTCCTTGAATACTGGGTGAATCCGCAGAGACGATAGGGGTAATTCTCCGGCTTCTTGCAGATAGGCCCAGATCAGGGCTAGCACCACATCTGCGTGGGTCCCCAATATGATGGGGGACCTTGGATGTTCCCGGGGCACGGGACATACCAAGGCTTCCACTTCCATGGGGTGGGTTTTGTTGGTGCTAAGCTGTGGTATATCCAACCGTACTTGAACCACGACATCAATGGGGTAGTCTTAGCTACTGAGTCCCCACAACTTAATTTCCCCTGCCGACTGCATAGGCAGGTGCTTGAGGTGCAGATCGTAAAATGGCCGGTAGATGATGGTCACTTGAGACCCAGTGTCCAGCAATGCGGAGGAGTAGATACCCTCTACTAGTACTCGCACTATGGCCGCAGGTCCTACTCGATTGTTGGCATCCGATTGGGGCTCCTTTTCGGGGTTAGGCGCAGGGGCGCTATCCGAGGATGTGGACGGCTGTTCCGCCATTTGAATGGTGAAGGCTATGGACTTTGGACAATCTTTGGCAAAGTGACCTTCTCGGTCGCAAGTATACTGTAGCAGCGGGTACCTCGGGTCACACCGGCACTAGGCGTAGTGACCGGTTTCCGAGGCACCCTTGAGACGGAGATAGACACCACTGAAGGAGGGTTATCCTCTGCACTTTTTGTCTCATTAAGCTTCTGGACGATGCCCCTTTGGTCTCTCCCTTGCAGGAGTCTTTATGTTTCTTGGGGGGGTATAACCGTGTATAGGCCTCATGCCCTTTCAACAGGCCCAATAGCCCCTCAAGCATAGGAGGACTTCCTTGTAGCAGGGAGCACCCAATCATGATGACTATATGATGGGTGGGTATAGATCCCCTTAAAAACAGTTTTCTCTGATATTCATCCACTTCAGAGGCTGGAATTATATCGTGGGAGCGTAGATTCCACAAAACTAACTGTATCCGTTGAATGAACTCGGACAGTTCTTCCCCTTCTTTCTGTCTAAGACTGTACAACTTAGACCAGAGTTCGCTTTCATCCTCTTCTAGGCCGTAGATCCACGTCAATAAGTCCATTAACCTCTGTGCCGTAACGTCTGTATTCTGGTCTCGGTGCAGTCTCACCATCGTAGAGGCGGGGGTTTTTAGACATTCCATTATCCGCTGCCTCTTAACAGCTTCGCTGCAAGACTATGTCTCCAGTACTTGCAAGGTGTAGTCCTTCCAGGCTTCGAATGTCTCTTCTCCGACTGGCGTGGGCAATACCCCTGAAAAAGCTTTCGACTAACGGTAATGCTGTGCCTGAGATGACTCGCTTCTGTTCCCAGCCAACTGCTATATATCTTCTGCGAGCATCGAAACTCCATCCGAGCTGCGGAAACTGTGACTACTCTGACCAGATCGGTGGCTGTGATCGGACGTGGCACTGGCTTCGCTTCTTCAAGGACTTCCTGGGGAAGGTGAAGACATAACCATCGGAAACTCCTGCATTTCAGTGGCGAAACGAATGGGCTCCACCTTCACGGGTATTTCTGGATAGATTATAGGGCACCCGCTATCTAGCGCTCCACGGAAACGTAAGGTGGGCGGACCTCCTTCTTCTGTTAAGTCATACCCGCCTCTAACTAGCCCTGCGCACCATATCTTTTCTGGGTCTGTTTGGCGGGCTAAGATATGCGCATCTTGTAGACCCAGAAACTGCCCCAGTACTATACAGATGTCGTAAGAGGAGGTGTTGGAGGGGATTTGCCCTATGGCGAGCACCTGTTGGGGTGCTACGTAGCTTTTCAACACCCATTCATAGACCTTCCGCCGGGACGGTAATGATATGATCAGCGACATAATTTGGATTGTACCAACTTTGGGCACCCCAGGTCTGAAATCTCATCAGCGCCTCCAAATGTATTCCCCTTTCCCTATGCCTAAGGGAACTACGCGGGGGCAACTACGCGTGCTGCTATACCTGTCTGCTCACAGAAGGCCTAAGCCTCCGCCTCTGGGAGCCTGGGGTGAGCTCTGTCTCCTTGCGTGCAGCGCCTCCACCTATGAGGGATCCCAGCGTTGGCGGGATAACCCCTCACAGGAACCAATACACAGTAGTAAGCAATACACCACACAATGTATATAACTAAACTTTACTGTACACACCACTAAACACAGATAACGCAATATCAGGTACCAACAGTATAGTGCAGTGACCCCAAACACTGAGTGGTTCCCCCCAAAGTACTGAGGGTGCCGTGGCACCAATAACCCCTGGTGTCCGTCCCAGCAATCCCACCCAAGTGTGAGGTAGCGCTACCCCCTGGCAGGAGGAGGATATCCTGTTCCTCCTCCTGCCAGAGTCCCATTGGCTGGGACAGTCCCCTGTGGTATTTACCTCCCACCTGAGGATTCTGGGACATGTAGTCCCGCTGCTGCACATGCAGAGCCATTCTAAGTTGGCCGCCGCACTCAACACAGCGCATGCGCGCTTAACATCATTGCCGCCCCCACACTCCCGTTCGCGCGGAGCTCTGGCGATTGCCGGGTAGATCCTCGCACCGGAGGCAGGGTAGGGGACTGGCTACATCCTCCCCCTGGTGGAGACCTAAACGTCCCCGCTTGAGACACATATACAGACTCTTATATAATGGAAAATGCATATTATACACATAATTAAACTTTGTACAATACCATCTAAACCATATTGAATATTTCAGTGAGCACGGTCATTATAGAGGCAAACCGGCTCCGAGACAGCTGCTGAGATTCTTAGTGAGGTGCCCCTAACGAATCATATGCCATTCTCATTGGATAGCGTCTCACTTTTTGACACCAACTTCTTCTTGGGTGGAGAGGCAACCATCGGCTTGAGGCCCTGGCCCTCTCATAGGGTGTGACTCATGAGCTATTTAGTCTCTAGTAGGAATGAAACTCTGACTTCTGGAGTCAACAGGTTGGCTTATGGAAGCCGCTGGAGAGGTTACATGGATGACAGGCCTATTATCCACTGCTTCCTCTGGTGGTGCCCACCAGTCTCCATTGTTATTTGAAGAAATACCTTCCATCGGATCTGAGCTCTTGTCCATTAGTGGAGCCAAGGTCCCACTCAGGTCTTCTTGTTCACTTGAAGGTGTTAAGGGCAACGGATCAGGATCACTTTCCCCCACTTGGGGAATAGGTAAAAAAGTGATTCCGATGCCAGACCTTTACCCTGTCCTCAGAGTCTTTGATGCGATATACAGGGAGGCCGGGCATCAGCGACTCCACCTCGAAGGTAGCTTCTCGCCAGCGTTCAGCAAACTTGTACTTCCCTGCTATCCCTAAATTCGGCAGGAGAACTTTGTCTCCAGGCCGAAGTTCCCTGTATCGTACCCTGTGGTCATACCTCCGTTTGTTATTTTCGTTCACTTTGGCGGTCACTTTTTCCGCCAACTGATATGCTTTACGGAGGTTATCCTTGAGTCTTTGCACATATTTGTAGTGAGTCATGTTTGGTACAAAGTCAGTGGACAATCTTAGGCGAGTGTCCACAGGTAGTCGCGCCTCTCTACCGAACATCATAAAATAGGGTGTATACCCAGTAGATTCATGCCTGGTGCAATTGTAGGCATGTACTAGAGCAGGGCGGCGCAAACTTTTTTCTCTGCGCCCCCTGCCAGCGTTACCCTCATCTCTGCGCCCCACTTCACCCCCGCTCCGGCGTCATGATGTCACATGACCTGGCGACGCATGTGAGAAGCCGCCGGAGTCAAGGTAAGTTAGGTTTACAGAGGCCCTGCAGCACCCCGGCACTTAATTTAAGTGCCTCTGGGAAGTGCGCGGGGCCTCTGTAATCCCCGCGCCCCACCGCACTCAGTCTCACGTTCCCCCTGGGGATCACGGCCCCCAGTTTGCGCACTGCTGTACTAGAGGCTCTACATGCTTGCTCCAACCGGCCTTCTCAGAGTCCCGTAATGTTCTTAACATATCTAGTAGGGTCTGGTTGAAGGTCTCCGGAAGGGCATCTCCTTCTGGATGGTAGGGAGTTGTGCGTGATTTCTCGATGTTAAGAAGCTTCAGGAGCTCTTTTATCAACTTGCTCTCAAAGTCTCTCCCTTGATCGGAGTGCATCCGATTAGGTAACCCATAATGGATAAAGTACTTCTCCCACAGTACTTTGGCTACTGTGAGAGCTTTCTGGTCCTTTGTGGGGAACGCTTGAGCATATCGGTTGCAATGGTCTGATACTATGAGATCGTTGCTGATACCCTTCGAGTCTGCCTCGATGCAAAGGAAATCCATGCAGACTAGGTCCATGGGACCAGTGCTCTTTAGATGGCCCATTGGGTCTGCGCGTGTAGGCAGTGTCTTCCGCTCTATGCACCGCAGAAACCTCCGGCAATGGTGCTCCACCGATTCCAGCATCTTGGTCCAGAAGAACCGATCTCTTATAAGTCCAAACGTTTTATCCACTCCCAGGTATCTGTGATCATCGTGTAGGGATCGTAGGACTTGGTACTGCAACTTTCTGGGCAGTACTAGTTGTCTCCTATCAGGGTGGTTATGATAGAGGACGACTCAGTAAAGGAGATCACGGTCTATTTGAAACTTGTCCCATTCCCTCATGAGAATAGCGGCCGTGTCTGCGGGTGCGCGCTTCACTAAGGAAGGGTTATTTTCTTGGATGGGCCGGCATATGGCTTCAGCCACCGGGTCTCGCATCTGGTGGACCACTAGCTCCTTCCAGCTCAGTATAGTATCTTGAATTACGGACAGGCCTTCGGGGTGGCAGTATGCTGCAGGGAGTGCCTTCGACTGATCCCAAGGAGTCCACCATTCTGAGTTTGGAAAAGGCGACTCTATCCTCCACTATCGCAGCTGTGGAACACATTGCCTGTATCCCAGGGCCAGGAATCTCCTCCTACTCGCCATTGTCCGATGTCAAACTCAGTCCAGGCCTTCTGGACAGGGCTTCGGCTCAGACATTCAAGGGCCCGGGCTTGTACTTCAGTGTAAACTGATAATTAGACAGACCCGCTAACCACCTGTGGCCGGTGGCGTCCAACTACTACTTCGACCTGAGTGGGGTCGGTAGCCACCTCTTCTGCGGACACGATGTGGCCCACATAGGTGACTGAAATGCGACAGAAGCAACATTTGTCTAAGGACAACTTCCGGCCTTCCTTTTTCCAGTCTATCCAGGACTTTTAGAAGGCGTTCTTCGTGCTCTTCTAACGTCTGCCCGAACACGATGGTATCGTCCAGATAGACCAGACATTCCCGGGGATTCATGTCACCGATGGTCCTTTCTATTAGTCTCTGGAACGTTGCAGGTGCACCACAGATACCTTGGAGCATCAGGGTGAACTGGTAAAACCCGAGGGGGCAGACAAACACTGTCCACTCCTGGTCTTCGGGGCTCATGGGTACCTGGTGTACCCCGACTTCAGGTCCAGCACGTGGAACCACTGGGTGCTGCATAAGGCACTTAGGATCTCTTCAATCTGCGGCAAGGTATATTGATCTGGAACGTGCGACGTTGCAGAGTGCGGTAGTCCACAAATAGGCGCACGGATCTGTTTTTCTTCTGCACAACCACAATAGGGGAGGCATAGGGGCTACGGGCCTCCGTTATGATGCCCGCCGTCTCCATCTCTTTCAGGACGTCCCTCACGTTCTCCACATCTCTGGGAGCTATGTGTCTGGAACGCTCCCGGAATGGAGTGGCATCGTTCAGTTGGATCGTGTGTTGAGCACTCTTGCTGCAGCCCACATCCAGTTTACTAGTGGAGAACACCTCCTTGCGCTCCGCCAGCTTGTCGCTAAAGCCGTTTCTTCCACTCTGATGGCAAGAACGATTCCCCGAAGTGGAACTGCAATCCGGGAGGGGCTTCCCACACGGTAGCCACGTTAACAAGTCAGGGATTCTATTTGAGTAACCGGGTATATTTGACCTCGAACCAGCGCTTGACAAACGTCAAACCATATACAGTAGCGACATACTTTATCGCACTAAATGCCGGCGGCATGCCGGGATCTACCCCAGCTGCCGCCAGTAATAACCGCGCGCCGCCGCGTTTCCCCCACGCACCCCCCCTCCAACTCGCGCGCAACTTATTATGCTTCCGGACCCCGAGCCCGGCTTCTGCTCTGCCCCTCTGCTTCCCCGCACCCCCGCTTACCTTAATTTGATGTCCAGGGGTGTCGGGGAAGCCTGGGGAAGCCGGGGAAGACGGGGAAGCCGGGCGCGCATGTGACTGTGACGTCACAGTGCGCCGCCACGCGCCGCGGCTACCCGCTTCCCAGCCTCATACAGCCAGCGGCATTTGCTCGAATAAGAGCTGCCGCTGCTGTAGGGTGGGGCGAGATGTTCTGTATGGTCCCCTTGAACCAACGAGAAAGTGAAGACTTCCACTCCTTCATTTCTGGCACCACCTTGAACACTCTCTTGGCGTCCTCTTCGGGCATGGATTCTAGGGAAAAGTGCCAGTCGGCTTCATCCCGGCCCGGGTAGTTAGGTACGGCGGCAATGTGTCTCACTCCCCCTAGTGAAATCTCAGTCAACCCCTTCTCAAGGTTGAAGAATTATCCAAACCCTTCTTGGGCAGAGGTTCTGTAACACTCCTCCTTGAATCCGCAGAGACGATAGGGGTAATTCTCCGGCTTCTTGCAGATAGGCCCAGATCAGGGCTAGCACCACACCCGCGTTGGTCCCCAATATGATGGGGGACCTTGGATGTTCCCGGGGCACGGGACATACCAAGGCTTCCACTTCCATGGGGTGGGTTTTGTTGGTGCTAAGCTGTGGTATATCCAACCGTACTTGAACCACGACATCAATGGGGTAGTCTTAGCTACTGAGTCCCCACAACTTAATTTCCCCTGCCGACTGCATAGGCAGGTGCTTGAGGTGCAGATCGTAAAATGGCGGTAGATGATGGTCACTTGAGACCCAGTGTCCAGCAATGCGGAGGAGTAGATACCCTCTACTAGTACTCGCACTATGGCCGCAGGTCCTACTCGATTGTTGGCATCCGATTGGGGCACCTTTTCGGGGTTAGGCGCAGGGGCGCTATCTGAGGATGTGGACGGCTGTTCCGCCATTTGAATGGTGAAGGCTATGGCCCCACGGATGGGGGTCCTTGACTTTGGACAATCTTTGGCAAAGTGACCTTCTCGGTCGCAAGTATACTGTAGCAGCGGGTACCTCGGGTCACACCGGCACTAGGCGTAGTGACCGGTTTCCGAGGCACCCTTGAGACGGAGATAGACACCACTGAAGGAGGGTTATCCTCTGCACTTTTTGTCTCATTAAGCTTCTGGGACGATGCCCCTTTGGTCTCTCCCTTGCAGGAGTCTTTATGTTTCTTGGGGGGGTATAACCGTGTATAGGCCTCATGCCCTTTCACCAGGCCCAATAGCCCCTCAAGCATAGGAGGACTTCCTTGTAGCAGGGAGCACCCAATCATGATGACTATATGATGGGTGGGTATAGATCCCCTTAAAAACAGTTTTCTGCTATATTCATCCATTTCAGAGGCTGGAATTATATCGTGGGAGCGTAGATTCCACAAAACTAACTGTATCCGTTGAATGAACTCGGACAGTTCTTCCCCTTCTTTCTGTCTAAGACTGTACAACTTAGACCAGAGTTCGCTTTCATCCTCTTCTAGGCCGTAGATCCACGTCAATAAGTCCATTAACCTCTGTGCCGTAACGTCTGTATTCTGGTCTCGGTGCAGTCTCACCATCGTAGAGGCGGGGTTTTTTAGACATTCCATTATCCGCTGCCTCTTAACAGCTTCGCTGCAAGACCATGTCTCCAGTACTTGCAAGGTGTAGTCCTTCCAGGCTTCGAATGTCTCTTCTCCGACTGGCGTGGGCAATACCCCTGAAAAAGCTTTCGACTAACGGTAATGCTGTGCCTGAGATGACTCGCTTCTGTTCCCAGCCAACTGCTATATATCTTCTGCGAGCATCGAAACTCCATCCGAGCTGCGGAAACTGTGACTACTCTGACCAGATCGGTGGCTGTGATCGGACGTGGCACTGGCTTCGCTTCTTCAAGGACTTTCTGGGGAAGGTGAAGACATAACCATCGGAAACTCCTGCATTTCAGTGGTGAAACGAATGGGCTCCACCTTCACGGGTATTTCTGGATAGATTAGAGGGCACCCGCTATCTAGCGCTCCACGGAAACGTAAGGTGGGCGGACCTCCTTCTTCTGTTAAGTCATACCCGCCTCTAACTAGCCCTGCGCACCATATCTTTTCTGGGTCTGTTTGGCGGGCTAAGATATGCGCATCTTGTAGACCCGGAAACTGCCCCAGTACTATACAGATGTCGTAAGAGGAGGTGTTGGAGGGGATTTGCCCTATGGCGAGCACCTGTTGGGGTGCTACGTAGCTTTTCAACACCCATTCATAGACCTTCCGCCGGGACGGTAATGATATGATCAGCGACATAATTTGGATTGTACCAACTTTGGGCACCCCAGGTCTGAAATCTCATCAGCGCCTCCAAATGTATTCCCCTTTCCCTATGCCTAAGGGAACTACGCGGGGGCAACTACGCGTGCTGCTATACCTGTCTGCTCACAGAAGGCCTAAGCCTCCGCCTCTGGGAGCCTGGGGTGAGCTCTGTCTCCTTGCGTGCAGCGCCTCCACCTATGAGGGATCCCAGCGTTGGCGGGATAACCCCTCACAGGAACCAATACACAGTAGTAAGCAATACACCACACAATGTATATAACTAAACTTTACTGTACACACCACTAAACACAGATAACGCAATATCAGGTACCAACAGTATAGTGCAGTGACCCCAAACACTGAGTGGTTCCCCCCAAAGTACTGAGGGTGCCGTGGCACCAATAACCCCTGGTGTCCGTCCCAGCAATCCCACCCAAGTGTGAGGTAGCGCTACCCCCTGGCAGGAGGAGGATATCCTGTTCCTCCTCCTGCCAGAGTCCCATTGGCTGGGACAGTCCCCTGTGGTATTTACCTCCCACCTGAGGATTCTGGGACATGTAGTCCCACTGCTGCACATGCAGAGCCATTCTAAGTTGGCCGCCGCACTCAACACAGCGCATGCGCGCTTAACATCATTGCCGCCCCCACACTCCCGTTCGCGCGGAGCTCTGGCGATTGCCGGGTAGATCCTCGCACCGGAGGCAGGGTAGGGGACTGGCTACATCCTCCCCCTGGTGGAGACCTAAACGTCCCCGCTTGAGACACATATACAGACTCTTATATAATGGAAAATGCATATTATACACATAATTAAACTTTGTACAATACCATCTAAACCATATTGAATATTTCAGTGAGCACGGTCATTATAGAGGCAAACCGGCTCCGAGACAGCTGCTGAGATTCATAGTGAGGTGCCCCTAACGAATCATATGCCATTCTCGTTGGATAGCGTCTCACTTTTTGACACCAACGTCTTCTTGGGTGGAGAGGCAACCATCGGCTTGAGGCCCTGGCCCTCTCATAGGGTGTGACTCATGAGCTATTTAGTCTCTAGTAGGAATGAAACTCTGACTTCTGGGGTCAACAGGTTGGCTTATGGAAGCCGCTGGAGAGGTTACATGGATGACAGGCCTATTATCCACTGCTTCCTCTGGTGGTGCCCACCAGTCTCCATTGTTATTTGAAGAAATACCTTCCATCGGATCTGAGCTCTTGTCCATTAGTGGAGCCAAGGTCCCACTCAGGTCTTCTTGTTCACTTGAAGGTGTTATGGGCAACAGATCAGGATCACTTTCCCCCACTTGGGGAATAGGTAAAAAAGTGATTCCGATGCCAGACCTTTACCCTGTCCTCAGAGTCTTTGATGCGATATACAGGGAGGCCGGGCATCAGCGACTCCACCTCGAAGGTAGCTTCTCGCCAGCGTTCAGCAAACTTGTACTTCCCTGGTATCCCTAAATTCGGCAGGAGAACTTTGTCTCCAGGCCGAAGTTCCCTGTATCGTACCCTGTGGTCATACCTCCGTTTGTTATTTTCGTTCACTTTGGCGGTCACTTTTTCCGCCAACTGATATGCTTTACGGAGGTTATCCTTGAGTCTTTGCACATATTTGTAGTGAGTCATGTTTGGTACAAAGTCAGTGGACAATCTTAGGCGAGTGTCCACAGGTAGTCGCGCCTCTCTACCGAACATCATAAAATAGGGTGTATACCCAGTAGATTCATGCCTGGTGCAATTGTAGGCATGTACTAGAGCAGGGCGGCGCAAACTTTTTTCTCTGCGCCCCCCTGCCAGCGTTACCCTCATCTCTGCGCCCCACTTCACCCCCGCTCCGGCGTCATGATGTCACATGACCTGGCGACGCATGTGAGAAGCCGCCGGAGTCAAGGTAAGTTAGGTTTACAGAGGCCCTGCAGCACCCCGGCACTTAATTTAAGTGCCTCTGGGAAGTGCGCGGGGCCTCTGTAATCCCCGCGCCCCACCGCACTCAGTCTCACGTCCCCCCTGGGGATCGCGGCCCCCAGTTTGCGCACTGCTGTACTAGAGGCTCTACATGCTTGCTCCAACCGGCCTTCTCAGAGTCCCGTAATGTTCTTAACATATCCAGTAGGGTCTGGTTGAAGGTCTCCGGAAGGGCATCTCCTTCTGGATGGTAGGGAGTTGTGCGTGATTTCTCGATGTTAAGAAGCTTCAGGAGCTCTTTTATCAACTTGCTCTCAAAGTCTCTCCCTTGATCGGAGTGCATCCGATTAGGTAACCCATAATGGATAAAGTACTTCTCCCACAGTACTTTGGCTACTGTGAGAGCTTTCTGGTCCTTTGTGGGGAACGCTTGAGCATATCGGTTGCAATGGTCTGTTACTATGAGATCGTTGCTGATACCCTTCGAGTCTGCCTCGATGCAAAGGAAATCCATGCAGACTAGGTCCATGGGACCAGTGCTCTTTAGATGGCCCATTGGGTCTGCGCGTGTAGGCAGTGTCTTCCGCTCTATGCACCGCAGAAACCTCCGGCAATGGTGCTCCACCGATTCCAGCATCTTGGTCCAGAAGAACCAATCTCTTATAAGTCCAAACGTTTTATCCACTCCCAGGTATCTGTGATCATCGTGTAGGGATCGTAGGACTTGGTACTGCAACTTTCTGGGCAGTACTAGTTGTCTCCTATCAGGGTGGTTATGATAGGGGACGACTCAGTAAAGGAGATCACGGTCTATTTGAAACTTGTCCCATTCCCTCATGAGAATAGCGGCCGTGTCTGCGGGTGCGCGCTTCACTAAGGAAGGGTTATTTTCTTGGATGGGCCGGCGTATGGCTTCAGCCACCGGGTCTCGCATCTGGTGGACCACTAGCTCCTTCCAGCTCAGTATAGTATCTTGAATTACGGACAGGCCTTCGGGGTGGCAGTATGCTGCAGGGAGTGCCTTCGACTGATCCCAAGGAGTCCACCACTCTGAGTTTGGAAAAGGCGACTCTATCCTCCACTATCGCAGCTGTGGAACACATTGCCTGTATCCCAGGGCCAGGAATCTCCTCCTACTCGCCATTGTCCGATGTCAAACTCAGTCCAGGCCTTCTGGACAGGGCTTCGGCTCAGACATTCAAGGGCCCGGGCTTGTACTTCAGTGTAAACTGATAATTAGACAGACCCGCTAACCACCTGTGGCCGGTGGCGTCCAACTACTACTTCGACCTGAGTGGGGTCGGTAGCCACCTCTTCTGCGGACACGATGTGGCCCACATAGGTGACTGAAATGCGACAGAAGCAACATTTGTCTAAGGACAACTTCCGGCCTTCCTTTTCCAGTCTATCCAGGACTTTTAGAAGGCGTTCTTCGTGCTCTTCTAACGTCTGCCCGAACACGATGGTATCGTCCAGATAGACCAGACATTCCCGGGGATTCATGTCACCGATGGTCCTTTCTATTAGTCTCTGGAAAGTTGCAGGTGCACCACAGATACCTTGGAGCATCAGGGTGAACTGGTAAAACCTGAGGGGGCAGACAAACACTGTCCACTCCTGGTCTTCGTGGGCTCATGGGTACCTGGTGTACCCCGACTTCAGGTCCAGCACGTGGAACCACTGGGTGCTGCATAAGGCACTTAGGATCTCTTCAATCTGCGGCAAGGTATATTGATCTGGAACGTGCGACGTTTCAGCGTGCGGTAGTCCACAAATAGGCGCACGGATCCGTTTTTCTTCTGCACAACCACAATAGGGGAGGCATAGGGGCTACGGGCCTCCGTTACGATGCCCGCCGTCTCCATCTCTTTCAGGACGTCCCTCATGTTCTCCACATCTCTGGGAGCTATGTGTCTGGAACGCTCCCGGAATGGAGTGGCATCGTTCAGTCGGATCGTGTGTTGAGCACTCTTGCTGCAGCCCACATCCAGTTTACTAGTGGAGAACACCTCCTTGCGCTCCGCCAGCTTGTCGCTTAGCCGTTTCTTCCACTCTGATGGCAAGAACGATTCCCCGAAGTCGAACTGCAATCCGGGAGGGGCTTCCCACACGGTAGCCACGTTAACAAGTCAGGGATTCTATTTGAGTAACCGGGTATATTTGACCTCGACCCAATGCTTGACAAACGTCAAACCGTATAGGGTGGGGCGAGATGTTCTGTATGGTCCCCTTGAACCAACGAGAAAGTGAAGACTTCCACTCCTTCATTTCTGGCACCACCTTGAACACTCTCTTGGCGTCCTCTTCGGGCATGGATTCTAGGGGAAAGTGCCAGTCGGCTTCATCGCGGCCCGGGTAGTTAGGTACGGCGGCCATGTGTCTCACTCCCCCTAGTGAAATCTCAGTCAACCCCTTCTCAAGGTTGAAGAATTATCCAAACCCTTCTTGGGCAGAGGTTCTGTAACACTCCTCCTTGAATACTGGGTGAATCCGCAGAGACGATAGGGGTAATTCTCCGGCTTCTTGCAGATAGGCCCAGATCAGGGCTAGCACCACATCTGCGTGGGTCCCCAATATGATGGGGGACCTTGGATGTTCCCGGGGCACGGGACATACCAAGGCTTCCACTTCCATGGGGTGGGTTTTGTTGGTGCTAAGCTGTGGTATATCCAACCGTACTTGAACCACGACATCAATGGGGTAGTCTTAGCTACTGAGTCCCCACAACTTAATTTCCCCTGCCGACTGCATAGGCAGGTGCTTGAGGTGCAGATCGTAAAATGGCCGGTAGATGATGGTCACTTGAGACCCAGTGTCCAGCAATGCGGAGGAGTAGATACCCTCTACTAGTACTCGCACTATGGCCGCAGGTCCTACTCGATTGTTGGCATCCGATTGGGGCACCTTTTCGGGGTTAGGCGCAGGGGCGCTATCTGAGGATGTGGACGGCTGTTCCGCCATTTGAATGGTGAAGGCTATGGCCCCACGGATGGGGGTCCTTGACTTTGGACAATCTTTGGCAAAGTGACCTTCTCGGTCGCAAGTATACTGTAGCAGCGGGTACCTCGGGTCACACCGGCACTAGGCGTAGTGACCGGTTTCCGAGGCACCCATGAGACGGAGATAGACACCACTGAAGGAGGGTTATCCTCTGCACTTTTTGTCTCATTAAGCTTCTGGGACGATGCCCCTTTGGTCTCTCCCTTGCAGGAGTCTTTATGTTTCTTGGGGGGGTATAATCGTGTATAGGCCTCATGCCCTTTCACCAGGCCCAATAGCCCCTCAAGCATAGGAGGACTTCCTTGTAGCAGGGAGCACCCAATCATGATGACTATATGATGGGTGGGTATAGATCCCCTTAAAAACAGTTTTCTGCTATATTCATCCATTTCAGAGGCTGGAATTATATCGTGGGAGCGTAGATTCCACAAAACTAACTGTATCCGTTGAATGAACTCGGACAGTTCTTCCCCTTCTTTCTGTCTAAGACTGTACAACTTAGACCAGAGTTCGCTTTCATCCTCTTCTAGGCCGTAGATCCACGTCAATAAGTCCATTAACCTCTGTGCCGTAACGTCTGTATTCTGGTCTCGGTGCAGTCTCACCATCGTAGAGGCGGGTTTTTTTAGACATTCCATTATCCGCTGCCTCTTAACAGCTTCGCTGCAAGACCATGTCTCCAGTACTTGCAAGGTGTAGTCCTTCCAGGCTTCGAATGTCTCTTCTCCGACTGGCGTGGGCAATACCCCTGAAAAAGCTTTCGACTAACGGTAATGCTGTGCCTGAGATGACTCGCTTCTGTTCCCAGCCAACTGCTATATATCTTCTGCGAGCATCGAAACTCCATCCGAGCTGCGGAAACTGTGACTACTCTGACCAGATCGGTGGCTGTGATCGGACGTGGCACTGGCTTCGCTTCTTCAAGGACTTTCTGGGGAAGGTGAAGACATAACCATCGGAAACTCCTGCATTTCAGTGGTGAAACGAATGGGCTCCACCTTCACGGGTATTTCTGGATAGATTAGAGGGCACCCGCTATCTAGCGCTCCACGGAAACGTAAGGTGGGCGGACCTCCTTCTTCTGTTAAGTCATACCCGCCTCTAACTAGCCCTGCGCACCATATCTTTTCTGGGTCTGTTTGGCGGGCTAAGATATGCGCATCTTGTAGACCCGGAAACTGCCCCAGTACTATACAGATGTCGTAAGAGGAGGTGTTGGAGGGGATTTGCCCTATGGCGAGCACCTGTTGGGGTGCTACGTAGCTTTTCAACACCCATTCATAGACCTTCCGCCGGGACGGTAATGATATGATCAGCGACATAATTTGGATTGTACCAACTTTGGGCACCCCAGGTCTGAAATCTCATCAGCGCCTCCAAATGTATTCCCCTTTCCCTATGCCTAAGGGAACTACGCGGGGGCAACTACGCGTGCTGCTATACCTGTCTGCTCACAGAAGGCCTAAGCCTCCGCCTCTGGGAGCCTGGGGTGAGCTCTGTCTCCTTGCGTGCAGCGCCTCCACCTATGAGGGATCCCAGCGTTGGCGGGATAACCCCTCACAGGAACCAATACACAGTAGTAAGCAATACACCACACAATGTATATAACTAAACTTTACTGTACACACCACTAAACACAGATAACGCAATATCAGGTACCAACAGTATAGTGCAGTGACCCCAAACACTGAGTGGTTCCCCCCAAAGTACTGAGGGTGCCGTGGCACCAATAACCCCTGGTGTCCGTCCCAGCAATCCCACCCAAGTGTGAGGTAGCGCTACCCCCTGGCAGGAGGAGGATATCCTGTTCCTCCTCCTGCCAGAGTCCCATTGGCTGGGACAGTCCCCTGTGGTATTTACCTCCCACCTGAGGATTCTGGGACATGTAGTCCCGCTGCTGCACATGCAGAGCCATTCTAAGTTGGCCGCCGCACTCAACACAGCGCATGCGCGCTTAACATCATTGCCGCCCCCACACTCCCGTTCGCGCGGAGCTCTGGCGATTGCCGGGTAGATCCTCGCACCGGAGGCAGGGTAGGGGACTGGCTACATCCTCCCCCTGGTGGAGACCTAAACGTCCCCGCTTGAGACACATATACAGACTCTTATATAATGGAAAATGCATATTATACACATAATTAAACTTTGTACAATACCATCTAAACCATATTGAATATTTCAGTGAGCACGGTCATTATAGAGGCAAACCGGCTCCGAGACAGCTGCTGAGATTCATAGTGAGGTGCCCCTAACGAATCATATGCCATTCTCGTTGGATAGCGTCTCACTTTTTGACACCAACGTCTTCTTGGGTGGAGAGGCAACCATCGGCTTGAGGCCCTGGCCCTCTCATAGGGTGTGACTCATGAGCTATTTAGTCTCTAGTAGGAATGAAACTCTGACTTCTGGAGTCAACAGGTTGGCTTATGGAAGCCGCTGGAGAGGTTACATGGATGACAGGCCTATTATCCACTGCTTCCTCTGGTGGTGCCCACCAGTCTCCATTGTTATTTGAAGAAATACCTTCCATCGGATCTGAGCTCTTGTCCATTAGTGGAGCCAAGGTCCCACTCAGGTCTTCTTGTTCACTTGAAGGTGTTAAGGGCAACGGATCAGGATCACTTTCCCCCACTTGGGGAATAGGTAAAAAAGTGATTCCGATGCCAGACCTTTACCCTGTCCTCAGAGTCTTTGATGCGATATACAGGGAGGCCGGGCATCAGCGACTCCACCTCGAAGGTAGCTTCTCGCCAGCGTTCAGCAAACTTGTACTTCCCTGCTATCCCTAAATTCGGCAGGAGAACTTTGTCTCCAGGCCGAAGTTCCCTGTATCGTACCCTGTGGTCATACCTCCGTTTGTTATTTTCGTTCACTTTGGCGGTCACTTTTTCCGCCAACTGATATGCTTTACGGAGGTTATCCTTGAGTCTTTGCACATATTTGTAGTGAGTCATGTTTGGTACAAAGTCAGTGGACAATCTTAGGCGAGTGTCCACAGGTAGTCGCGCCTCTCTACCGAACATCATAAAATAGGGTGTATACCCAGTAGATTCATGCCTGGTGCAATTGTAGGCATGTACTAGAGCAGGGCGGCGCAAACTTTTTTCTCTGCGCCCCCTGCCAGCGTTACCCTCATCTCTGCGCCCCACTTCACCCCCGCTCCGGCGTCATGATGTCACATGACCTGGCGACGCATGTGAGAAGCCGCCGGAGTCAAGGTAAGTTAGGTTTACAGAGGCCCTGCAGCACCCCGGCACTTAATTTAAGTGCCTCTGGGAAGTGCGCGGGGCCTCTGTAATCCCCGCGCCCCACCGCACTCAGTCTCACGTTCCCCCTGGGGATCACGGCCCCCAGTTTGCGCACTGCTGTACTAGAGGCTCTACATGCTTGCTCCAACCGGCCTTCTCAGAGTCCCGTAATGTTCTTAACATATCTAGTAGGGTCTGGTTGAAGGTCTCCGGAAGGGCATCTCCTTCTGGATGGTAGGGAGTTGTGCGTGATTTCTCGATGTTAAGAAGCTTCAGGAGCTCTTTTATCAACTTGCTCTCAAAGTCTCTCCCTTGATCGGAGTGCATCCGATTAGGTAACCCATAATGGATAAAGTACTTCTCCCACAGTACTTTGGCTACTGTGAGAGCTTTCTGGTCCTTTGTGGGGAACGCTTGAGCATATCGGTTGCAATGGTCTGATACTATGAGATCGTTGCTGATACCCTTCGAATCTGCCTCGATGCAAAGGAAATCCATGCAGACTAGGTCCATGGGACCAGTGCTCTTTAGATGGCCCATTGGGTCTGCGCGTGTAGGCAGTGTCTTCCGCTCTATGCACCGCAGAAACCTCCGGCAATGGTGCTCCACCGATTCCAGCATCTTGGTCCAGAAGAACCGATCTCTTATAAGTCCAAACGTTTTATCCACTCCCAGGTATCTGTGATCATCGTGTAGGGATCGTAGGACTTGGTACTGCAACTTTCTGGGCAGTACTAGTTGTCTCCTATCAGGGTGGTTATGAAAGAGGACGACTCAGTAAAGGAGATCACGGTCTATTTGAAACTTGTCCCATTCCCTCATGAGAATAGCGGCCGTGTCTGCGGGTGCGCGCTTCACTAAGGAAGGGTTATTTTCTTGGATGGGCCGGCATATGGCTTCAGCCACCGGGTCTCGCATCTGGTGGACCACTAGCTCCTTCCAGCTCAGTATAGTATCTTGAATTACGGACAGGCCTTCGGGGTGGCAGTATGCTGCAGGGAGTGCCTTCGACTGATCCCAAGGAGTCCACCATTCTGAGTTTGGAAAAGGCGACTCTATCCTCCACTATCGCAGCTGTGGAACACATTGCCTGTATCCCAGGGCCAGGAATCTCCTCCTACTCGCCATTGTCCGATGTCAAACTCAGTCCAGGCCTTCTGGACAGGGCTTCGGCTCAGACATTCAAGGGCCCGGGCTTGTACTTCAGTGTAAACTGATAATTAGACAGACCCGCTAACCACCTGTGGCCGGTGGCGTCCAACTACTACTTCGACCTGAGTGGGGTCGGTAGCCACCTCTTCTGCGGACACGATGTGGCCCACATAGGTGACTGAAATGCGACAGAAGCAACATTTGTCTAAGGACAACTTCCGGCCTTCTTTTTCCAGTCTATCCAGGACTTTTAGAAGGCGTTCTTCGTGCTCTTCTAACGTCTGCCCGAACACGATGGTATCGTCCAGATAGACCAGACATTCCCGGGGATTCATGTCACCGATGGTCCTTTCTATTAGTCTCTGGAACGTTGCAGGTGCACCACAGATACCTTGGAGCATCAGGGTGAACTGGTAAAACCCGAGGGGGCAGACAAACACTGTCCACTCCTGGTCTTCGGGGCTCATGGGTACCTGGTGTACCCCGACTTCAGGTCCAGCACGTGCAACCACTGGGTGCTGCATAAGGCACTTAGGATCTCTTCAATCTGCGGCAAGGTATATTGATCTGGAACGTGCGACGTTGCAGAGTGCGGTAGTCCACAAATAGGCGCACGGATCCGTTTTTCTTCTGCACAACCACAATAGGGGAGGCATAGGGGCTACGGGCCTCCGTTATGATGCCCGCCGTCTCCATCTCTTTCAGGACGTCCCTCACGTTCTCCACATCTCTGGGAGCTATGTGTCTGGAACGCTCCCGGAATGGAGTGGCATCGTTCAGTTGGATCGTGTGTTGAGCACTCTTGCTGCAGCCCACATCCAGTTTACTAGTGGAGAACACCTCCTTGCGCTCCGCCAGCTTGTCGCTAAAGCCGTTTCTTCCACTCTGATGGCAAGAACGATTCCCCGAAGTGGAACTGCAATCCGGGAGGGGCTTCCTACACGGTAGCCACGTTAACAAGTCAGGGATTCTATTTGAGTAACCGGGTATATTTGACCTCGAACCAGCGCTTGACAAACGTCAAACCATATAGGGTGGGGCGAGATGTTCTGTATGGTCCCCTTGAACCAACGAGAAAGTGAAGACTTCCACTCCTTCATTTCTGGCACCACCTTGAACACTCTCTTGGTGTCCTCTTCGGGCATGGATTCTAGGGAAAAGTGCCAGTCGGCTTCATCCCGGCCCGGGTAGTTAGGTACGGCGGCAATGTGTCTCACTCCCCCTAGTGAAATCTCAGTCAACCCCTTCTCAAGGTTGAAGAATTATCCAAACCCTTCTTGGGCAGAGGTTCTGTAACACTCCTCCTTGAATCCGCAGAGACGATAGGGGTAATTCTCCGGCTTCTTGCAGATAGGCCCAGATCAGGGCTAGCACCACACCCGCGTTGGTCCCCAATATGATGGGGGACCTTGGATGTTCCCGGGGCACGGGACATACCAAGGCTTCCACTTCCATGGGGTGGGTTTTGTTGGTGCTAAGCTGTGGTATATCCAACCGTACTTGAACCACGACATCAATGGGGTAGTCTTAGCTACTGAGTCCCCACAACTTAATTTCCCCTGCCGACTGCATAGGCAGGTGCTTGAGGTGCAGATCGTAAAATGGCCGGTAGATGATGGTCACTTGAGACCCAGTGTCCAGCAATGCGGAGGAGTAGATACCCTCTACTAGTACTCGCACTATGGCCGCAGGTCCTACTCGATTGTTGGCATCCGATTGGGGCACCTTTTCGGGGTTAGGCGCAGGGGCGCTATCTGAGGATGTGGACGGCTGTTCCGCCATTTGAATGGTGAAGGCTATGGCCCCACGGATGGGGGTCCTTGACTTTGGACAATCTTTGGCAAAGTGACCTTCTCGGTCGCAAGTATACTGTAGCAGCGGGTACCTCGGGTCACACCGGCACTAGGCGTAGTGACCGGTTTCCGAGGCACCCTTGAGACGGAGATAGACACCACTGAAGGAGGGTTATCCTCTGCACTTTTTGTCTCATTAAGCTTCTGGGACGATGCCCCTTTGGTCTCTCCCTTGCAGGAGTCTTTATGTTTCTTGGGGGGGTATAACCGTGTATAGGCCTCATGCCCTTTCACCAGGCCCAATAGCCCCTCAAGCATAGGAGGACTTCCTTGTAGCAGGGAGCACCCAATCATGATGACTATATGATGGGTGGGTATAGATCCCCTTAAAAACAGTTTTCTGCTATATTCATCCATTTCAGAGGCTGGAATTATATCGTGGGAGCGTAGATTCCACAAAACTAACTGTATCCGTTGAATGAACTCGGACAGTTCTTCCCCTTCTTTCTGTCTAAGACTGTACAACTTAGACCAGAGTTCGCTTTCATCCTCTTCTAGGCCGTAGATCCACGTCAATAAGTCCATTAACCTCTGTGCCGTAACGTCTGTATTCTGGTCTCGGTGCAGTCTCACCATCGTAGAGGCGGGGTTTTTTAGACATTCCATTATCCGCTGCCTCTTAACAGCTTCGCTGCAAGACCATGTCTCCAGTACTTGCAAGGTGTAGTCCTTCCAGGCTTCGAATGTCTCTTCTCCGACTGGCGTGGGCAATACCCCTGAAAAAGCTTTCGACTAACGGTAATGCTGTGCCTGAGATGACTCGCTTCTGTTCCCAGCCAACTGCTATATATCTTCTGCGAGCATCGAAACTCCATCCGAGCTGCGGAAACTGTGACTACTCTGACCAGATCGGTGGCTGTGATCGGACGTGGCACTGGCTTCGCTTCTTCAAGGACTTTCTGGGGAAGGTGAAGACATAACCATCGGAAACTCCTGCATTTCAGTGGTGAAACGAATGGGCTCCACCTTCACGGGTATTTCTGGATAGATTAGAGGGCACCCGCTATCTAGCGCTCCACGGAAACGTAAGGTGGGCGGACCTCCTTCTTCTGTTAAGTCATACCCGCCTCTAACTAGCCCTGCGCACCATATCTTTTCTGGGTCTGTTTGGCGGGCTAAGATATGCGCATCTTGTAGACCCGGAAACTGCCCCAGTACTATACAGATGTCGTAAGAGGAGGTGTTGGAGGGGATTTGCCCTATGGCGAGCACCTGTTGGGGTGCTACGTAGCTTTTCAACACCCATTCATAGACCTTCCGCCGGGACGGTAATGATATGATCAGCGACATAATTTGGATTGTACCAACTTTGGGCACCCCAGGTCTGAAATCTCATCAGCGCCTCCAAATGTATTCCCCTTTCCCTATGCCTAAGGGAACTACGCGGGGGCAACTACGCGTGCTGCTATACCTGTCTGCTCACAGAAGGCCTAAGCCTCCGCCTCTGGGAGCCTGGGGTGAGCTCTGTCTCCTTGCGTGCAGCGCCTCCACCTATGAGGGATCCCAGCGTTGGCGGGATAACCCCTCACAGGAACCAATACACAGTAGTAAGCAATACACCACACAATGTATATAACTAAACTTTACTGTACACACCACTAAACACAGATAACGCAATATCAGGTACCAACAGTATAGTGCAGTGACCCCAAACACTGAGTGGTTCCCCCCAAAGTACTGAGGGTGCCGTGGCACCAATAACCCCTGGTGTCCGTCCCAGCAATCCCACCCAAGTGTGAGGTAGCGCTACCCCCTGGCAGGAGGAGGATATCCTGTTCCTCCTCCTGCCAGAGTCCCATTGGCTGGGACAGTCCCCTGTGGTATTTACCTCCCACCTGAGGATTCTGGGACATGTAGTCCCACTGCTGCACATGCAGAGCCATTCTAAGTTGGCCGCCGCACTCAACACAGCGCATGCGCGCTTAACATCATTGCCGCCCCCACACTCCCGTTCGCGCGGAGCTCTGGCGATTGCCGGGTAGATCCTCGCACCGTAGGCAGGGTAGGGGACTGGCTACATCCTCCCCCTGGTGGAGACCTAAACGTCCCCGCTTGAGACACATATACAGACTCTTATATAATGGAAAATGCATATTATACACATAATTAAACTTTGTACAATACCATCTAAACCATATTGAATATTTCAGTGAGCACGGTCATTATAGAGGCAAACCGGCTCCGAGACAGCTGCTGAGATTCATAGTGAGGTGCCCCTAACGAATCATATGCCATTCTTGTTGGATAGCGTCTCACTTTTTGACACCAACGTCTTCTTGGGTGGAGAGGCAACCATCGGCTTGAGGCCCTGGCCCTCTCATAGGGTGTGACTCATGAGCTATTTAGTCTCTAGTAGGAATGAAACTCTGACTTCTGGGGTCAACAGGTTGGCTTATGGAAGCCGCTGGAGAGGTTACATGGATGACAGGCCTATTATCCACTGCTTCCTCTGGTGGTGCCCACCAGTCTCCATTGTTATTTGAAGAAATACCTTCCATCGGATCTGAGCTCTTGTCCATTAGTGGAGCCAAGGTCCCACTCAGGTCTTCTTGTTCACTTGAAGGTGTTATGGGCAACAGATCAGGATCACTTTCCCCCACTTGGGGAATAGGTAAAAAAGTGATTCCGATGCCAGACCTTTACCCTGTCCTCAGAGTCTTTGATGCGATATACAGGGAGGCCGGGCATCAGCGACTCCACCTCGAAGGTAGCTTCTCGCCAGCGTTCAGCAAACTTGTACTTCCCTGGTATCCCTAAATTCGGCAGGAGAACTTTGTCTCCAGGCCGAAGTTCCCTGTATCGTACCCTGTGGTCATACCTCCGTTTGTTATTTTCGTTCACTTTGGCGGTCACTTTTTCCGCCAACTGATATGCTTTACGGAGGTTATCCTTGAGTCTTTGCACATATTTGTAGTGAGTCATGTTTGGTACAAAGTCAGTGGACAATCTTAGGCGAGTGTCCACAGGTAGTCGCGCCTCTCTACCGAACATCATAAAATAGGGTGTATACCCAGTAGATTCATGCCTGGTGCAATTGTAGGCATGTACTAGAGCAGGGCGGCGCAAACTTTTTTCTCTGCGCCCCCCTGCCAGCGTTACCCTCATCTCTGCGCCCCACTTCACCCCCGCTCCGGCGTCATGATGTCACATGACCTGGCGACGCATGTGAGAAGCCGCCGGAGTCAAGGTAAGTTAGGTTTACAGAGGCCCTGCAGCACCCCGGCACTTAATTTAAGTGCCTCTGGGAAGTGCGCGGGGCCTCTGTAATCCCCGCGCCCCACCGCACTCAGTCTCACGTCCCCCCTGGGGATCGCGGCCCCCAGTTTGCGCACTGCTGTACTAGAGGCTCTACATGCTTGCTCCAACCGGCCTTCTCAGAGTCCCGTAATGTTCTTAACATATCCAGTAGGGTCTGGTTGAAGGTCTCCGGAAGGGCATCTCCTTCTGGATGGTAGGGAGTTGTGCGTGATTTCTCGATGTTAAGAAGCTTCAGGAGCTCTTTTATCAACTTGCTCTCAAAGTCTCTCCCTTGATCGGAGTGCATCCGATTAGGTAACCCATAATGGATAAAGTACTTCTCCCACAGTACTTTGGCTACTGTGAGAGCTTTCTGGTCCTTTGTGGGGAACGCTTGAGCATATCGGTTGCAATGGTCTGTTACTATGAGATCGTTGCTGATACCCTTCGAGTCTGCCTCGATGCAAAGGAAATCCATGCAGACTAGGTCCATGGGACCAGTGCTCTTTAGATGGCCCATTGGGTCTGCGCGTGTAGGCAGTGTCTTCCGCTCTATGCACCGCAGAAACCTCCGGCAATGGTGCTCCACCGATTCCAGCATCTTGGTCCAGAAGAACCAATCTCTTATAAGTCCAAACGTTTTATCCACTCCCAGGTATCTGTGATCATCGTGTAGGGATCGTAGGACTTGGTACTGCAACTTTCTGGGCAGTACTAGTTGTCTCCTATCAGGGTGGTTATGATAGGGGACGACTCAGTAAAGGAGATCACGGTCTATTTGAAACTTGTCCCATTCCCTCATGAGAATAGCGGCCGTGTCTGCGGGTGCGCGCTTCACTAAGGAAGGGTTATTTTCTTGGATGGGCCGGCGTATGGCTTCAGCCACCGGGTCTCGCATCTGGTGGACCACTAGCTCCTTCCAGCTCAGTATAGTATCTTGAATTACGGACAGGCCTTCGGGGTGGCAGTATGCTGCAGGGAGTGCCTTCGACTGATCCCAAGGAGTCCACCACTCTGAGTTTGGAAAAGGCGACTCTATCCTCCACTATCGCAGCTGTGGAACACATTGCCTGTATCCCAGGGCCAGGAATCTCCTCCTACTCGCCATTGTCCGATGTCGAACTCAGTCCAGGCCTTCTGGACAGGGCTTCGGCTCAGACATTCAAGGGCCCGGGCTTGTACTTCAGTGTAAACTGATAATTAGACAGACCCGCTAACCACCTGTGGCCGGTGGCGTCCAACTACTACTTCGACCTGAGTGGGGTCGGTAGCCACCTCTTCTGCGGACACGATGTGGCCCACATAGGTGACTGAAATGCGACAGAAGCAACATTTGTCTAAGGACAACTTCCGGCCTTCCTTTTCCAGTCTATCCAGGACTTTTAGAAGGCGTTCTTCGTGCTCTTCTAACGTCTGCCCGAACACGATGGTATCGTCCAGATAGACCAGACATTCCCGGGGATTCATGTCACCGATGGTCCTTTCTATTAGTCTCTGGAAAGTTGCAGGTGCACCACAGATACCTTGGAGCATCAGGGTGAACTGGTAAAACCTGAGGGGGCAGACAAACACTGTCCACTCCTGGTCTTCGTGGGCTCATGGGTACCTGGTGTACCCCGACTTCAGGTCCAGCACGTGGAACCACTGGGTGCTGCATAAGGCACTTAGGATCTCTTCAATCTGCGGCAAGGTATATTGATCTGGAACGTGCGACGTTTCAGCGTGCGGTAGTCCACAAATAGGCGCACGGATCCGTTTTTCTTCTGCACAACCACAATAGGGGAGGCATAGGGGCTACGGGCCTCCGTTACGATGCCCGCCGTCTCCATCTCTTTCAGGACGTCCCTCACGTTCTCCACATCTCTGGGAGCTATGTGTCTGGAACGCTCCCGGAATGGAGTGGCATCGTTCAGTCGGATCGTGTGTTGAGCACTCTTGCTGCAGCCCACATCCAGTTTACTAGTGGAGAACACCTCCTTGCGCTCCGCCAGCTTGTCGCTTAGCCGTTTCTTCCACTCTGATGGCAAGAACGATTCCCCGAAGTCGAACTGCAATCCGGGAGGGGCTTCCCACACGGTAGCCACGTTAACAAGTCAGGGATTCTATTTGAGTAACCGGGTATATTTGACCTCGACCCAATGCTTGACAAACGTCAAACCGTATAGGGTGGGGCGAGATGTTCTGTATGGTCCCCTTGAACCAACGAGAAAGTGAAGACTTCCACTCCTTCATTTCTGGCACCACCTTGAACACTCTCTTGGCGTCCTCTTCGGGCATGGATTCTAGGGGAAAGTGCCAGTCGGCTTCATCGCGGCCCGGGTAGTTAGGTACGGCGGCCATGTGTCTCACTCCCCCTAGTGAAATCTCAGTCAACCCCTTCTCAAGGTTGAAGAATTATCCAAACCCTTCTTGGGCAGAGGTTCTGTAACACTCCTCCTTGAATACTGGGTGAATCCGCAGAGACGATAGGGGTAATTCTCCGGCTTCTTGCAGATAGGCCCAGATCAGGGCTAGCACCACATCTGCGTGGGTCCCCAATATGATGGGGGACCTTGGATGTTCCCGGGGCACGGGACATACCAAGGCTTCCACTTCCATGGGGTGGGTTTTGTTGGTGCTAAGCTGTGGTATATCCAACCGTACTTGAACCACGACATCAATGGGGTAGTCTTAGCTACTGAGTCCCCACAACTTAATTTCCCCTGCCGACTGCATAGGCAGGTGCTTGAGGTGCAGATCGTAAAATGGCCGGTAGATGATGGTCACTTGAGACCCAGTGTCCAGCAATGCGGAGGAGTAGATACCCTCTACTAGTACTCGCACTATGGCCGCAGGTCCTACTCGATTGTTGGCATCCGATTGGGGCTCCTTTTCGGGGTTAGGCGCAGGGGCGCTATCCGAGGATGTGGACGGCTGTTCCGCCATTTGAATGGTGAAGGCTATGGACTTTGGACAATCTTTGGCAAAGTGACCTTCTCGGTCGCAAGTATACTGTAGCAGCGGGTACCTCGGGTCACACCGGCACTAGGCGTAGTGACCGGTTTCCGAGGCACCCTTGAGACGGAGATAGACACCACTGAAGGAGGGTTATCCTCTGCACTTTTTGTCTCATTAAGCTTCTGGACGATGCCCCTTTGGTCTCTCCCTTGCAGGAGTCTTTATGTTTCTTGGGGGGGTATAACCGTGTATAGGCCTCATGCCCTTTCAACAGGCCCAATAGCCCCTCAAGCATAGGAGGACTTCCTTGTAGCAGGGAGCACCCAATCATGATGACTATATGATGGGTGGGTATAGATCCCCTTAAAAACAGTTTTCTCTGATATTCATCCACTTCAGAGGCTGGAATTATATCGTGGGAGCGTAGATTCCACAAAACTAACTGTATCCGTTGAATGAACTCGGACAGTTCTTCCCCTTCTTTCTGTCTAAGACTGTACAACTTAGACCAGAGTTCGCTTTCATCCTCTTCTAGGCCGTAGATCCACGTCAATAAGTCCATTAACCTCTGTGCCGTAACGTCTGTATTCTGGTCTCGGTGCAGTCTCACCATCGTAGAGGCGGGGGTTTTTAGACATTCCATTATCCGCTGCCTCTTAACAGCTTCGCTGCAAGACTATGTCTCCAGTACTTGCAAGGTGTAGTCCTTCCAGGCTTCGAATGTCTCTTCTCCGACTGGCGTGGGCAATACCCCTGAAAAAGCTTTCGACTAACGGTAATGCTGTGCCTGAGATGACTCGCTTCTGTTCCCAGCCAACTGCTATATATCTTCTGCGAGCATCGAAACTCCATCCGAGCTGCGGAAACTGTGACTACTCTGACCAGATCGGTGGCTGTGATCGGACGTGGCACTGGCTTCGCTTCTTCAAGGACTTCCTGGGGAAGGTGAAGACATAACCATCGGAAACTCCTGCATTTCAGTGGCGAAACGAATGGGCTCCACCTTCACGGGTATTTCTGGATAGATTATAGGGCACCCGCTATCTAGCGCTCCACGGAAACGTAAGGTGGGCGGACCTCCTCCTTCTGTTAAGTCATACCCGCCTCTAACTAGCACTGCGCACCATATCTTTTCTGGGTCTGTTTGGCGGGCTAAGATATGCGCATCTTGTAGACCCGGAAACTGCCCCAGTACTATACAGATGTCGTAAGAGGAGGTGTCGGAGGGGATTTGCCCTATGGCGAGCACCTGTTGGGGTGCTACGTAGCTTTTCAACACCCATTCATAGACCTCCCGCCGGGACGGTAATGATATGATCAGCGACATAATTTGGATTGTACCAACTTTGATCACCCCAGGTCTGAAATCTCATCAGCGCCTCCAAATGTATTCCCCTTTCCCTATGCCTAAGGGAACTACGCGGGGGCAACTACGCGTGCTGCTATACCTGTCTGCTCACAGAAGGCCTAAGCCTCCGCCTCTGGGAGCCTGGGGTGAGCTCTGTCTCCTTGCGTGCAGCGCCTCCACCTATGAGGGATCCCAGCGTTGGCGGGATAACCCCTCACAGGAACCAATACACAGTAGTAAGCAATACACCACATAATGTATATAACTAAACTTTACTGTACACACCACTTAACACAGATAACACAATATCAGGTACCAACAGTATAGTGCAGTGACCCCAAACACTGAGTGGTTCCCCCCAAAGTACTGAGGGTGCCGTGGCACCAATAACCCCTGGTGTCCGTCCCAGCAATCCCACCCAAGTGTGAGGTAGCGCTACCCCCTGTAAAAGTTGGTTCACGTTGGGTACCTGCCTGGGTACTCCAGTACCCAGGTGCTGCTTGGCGTGGTGTGTTAGATCGGGTCCCACGCAGCGGGGCCACGACACAATTCCCCTCTCTCCTAAGGGTCCCGATCCTCTTTGTGGGGTGAGCTCCAGCCGGAGTGTCTCACCCAAGTATTCTGGGATACTGCGGCCTGGTCCCAGATCGCCGGGTGGCCGTCCGCCACCGGCGCAACAATACTAATAAGGGGAATGGTCCCTATCTTTGGCCGTCCTTGCAATACTGCTCTTCCGGGTATCTCAGGGCCTGACTGGGGCCTAGGGGCGGAGTTGTGGCCTAGTCCAGGGGCTGCTGGCACCCTGGACGCATCCGCCCTCTGCCGGCTAGACTGACTTTGCGGGCTCTCCATCCGCGGAGGATATCCTGTTCCTCCTCCTGCCAGAGTCCCATTGGCTGGGACAGTCCCCTGTGGTATTTCCCACCCACCTGAGGATTCTGGGACATGCAGTCCCGCTGCTGCACATACGGAGCCATTCTAAGATGGCCGCCACACTCCTGACACTGCGCATGCACGCCTAACAACATGGCCGCTCCCACACTCCCAATCGGAACGGAGCTCCGGCGATAGCTGGGCAGATCCCCACACCGAGCCAGGGTAGGGGATGCGGCTACATATATGTTTATTTATACAGTACATTTGTTTATAATAGCACACACTTGTGAAAATGCATGTACACATACATACATTCACATTTATAATACAGGCAGTCCTCGGTTATCCAGCGGGATCCGTTCTGGAAGTAGCGTTGGATAGTGAAACCGTTGTAAAGTGAGTCCTATGTTAATCAGTGGCGGTGAGCATTAGATAACGCATTCAGGCGACGGACAATGGCCCGTAGGGTTGCATTGTAAAGCGTTGGTTATGCCATTCATCGTTCATTTTACAAAGTGATATATGCATATATGGTATATTTGCACACACGCAGTGCAGTACACAGGGATACAGTGCAGTACACAGGGACACAGTGCTGTACACAGGGACACAGTGCTGTACACAGGGACACAGTGCAGTACACAGGGACACACAGTGCAGTACACCGGGACACACAGTGCAGTACACAGGGACACACAGTGCAGTACACAGGGACATGCAGTGCAGTACACAGGGACATGCAGTGCAGTACACAGGGACACACAGTGCAGTACACAGGGACACACAGTGCAGTACACAAGGACACAGTGCCGTACACAGAGACACGCATAGTGCAGTACACAGAGACACACAGTGCAGTACACAGAGACACACAGTGCAGTACACAGGGACACACAGTGCAGTACACAGGGACACACAGTGCAGTACACAGGGACACACAGTACTGTACACAGGGACACACAGTACTGTACACAGGGACACAGTGTAGTCACAGGGACACGCAGTGCAGTACACAGGGACACACAGTGCAGTACACAGGGACACGCAGTGCAGTACACAGGGACACGCAGTGCAGTACACAGGGACACGCAGTGCAGTACACAGGGACACGCAGTGCAGTATACAGGGACACACACAGCCGGTGTCAGTGTTACTTTAAAAAGGGACAGACTGGATGTGTTAAGAGTCCTCTCTCCCCTCCCCCCTCTCTCTCCCCCTCTCTCTCGTCCCCCCCCCTATCTCACCCCTTCCCTATCTCTCTTGCCCCCCCTATAGCGCTCTCTCTCTTGACCCCCTCTCTCTCCCCCTCCCCTCTCTCCTCTCTCTCCCCCTCTCCTCTCTCCCCCTCTCTCCTCTCTCTCCCCCCCCTCTCCACTCTCCCCCCTCTCCCCCCTCTGCTCTCTCTCCTCCCTCTCCTCTCTCTCTCCCCCTCTCCTCTCCCCTCCTCTGTCCCTTTCTCTCGCCCCTCTCCTCTGTCTCTTTCTCCCCCCTCTCCTCTGTCCCTTTCTCCCCCCCCTCCTCTGTCCCTTTCTTTCCCCCCCCCTCCTCTGTCCCGTTCCCCCCTCCCCCCCCACCCACCTCTCCCCTTTCTCTCTGTGTATGGCTCCTGAATATTGAACAGCATCTCTCAGAGACCAGTGTACGTGAGGTGCCTCTTAACAGACCCCCCTCTCCCCTCTCACTGACCACTAGACAGTGACAACACAGCATTCCCCCCTCTCCACTGTCTCTCTCAAAGGTCTTGCTCACTCTCTTTCTCATTCACTTTCTCCATCTCTCTTCCACCCTATCTTGTCCCCCCTTCGCTCTTCCCTCCATCTGCCTCCCCCTCCCTTTCTCTCTGCCCACTCACTCTCTCTCTCTCTCTCTCTCTCTCTCTCTCTCTCTCTCTCTCTCTCTCTCTCTCTCTCTCTCTCTCTCTCTCTCTCTCTCTCTCTCTCTCTCTCTCTCTATTCCCTTAATCTTTCTCCCCCTCATCTTTCTCCCCCCTCACTCTCTATACCTCCCCTTTATCTTTCTCCCCCTCCCTCACTCTAACTTTCATCCCTGTCTCTCTCTCTCCCCTCCTCTTCTCTCTCTCCTCCTTCCCATTCTCTCTCCCTCCCATTCTTTCTCTCCATCCCTATTCTCTCTCCCCCCTCCCTTTCTCCCCTCTTCTCTCCCCTCCCTCTCTCCCCCTCTTTTCCTCCCCCCTCCATCTCTCCCCCTCTTCCTCCCTCTCCCCCTTTTTCTCTCTCCCCCCTCTCTCTTTCCCCATCCCTCTCTCTCTCTCCCACTCCCCCTTTCCCCCCTCTCCCTCTCTCTCTCCCCCCTCCCTCTCTCTCTCCCCATCCCTCTCTCTCCCCATCCCTCTCTCCCACTCCATCTTTTCCCCCTCCCCTCCCTCTCTCCCCCATCTCTCTCTACCCCTTTCTTCCCCCCTCTCACTCTATCACTCATTCAGTGTTCACTCTCTTTTTCTCCTCCCACCCTTTTCTCTCTCTATGTTTTCTTCCATTCTTATACAAATGTCATGGTGTAGTAGTGTGTGGGAGAGGCTGGCACTGCTGCTGCCGGTGCTGTACCTGTGCTGTGTATACATGTCATGGTGTAGTAGTGTGTGTGGGGGAGGCTGGCACCGCAGCTGCCTATGCTGTACCTGTGCTGTGTATACATGTCATGGTGCTGTAGTGTGAGGGGAGCCTGGCACTGCCCGCGCTATACCTGTGCTGTGTAGTAGTGTGTGAGGGGGAGGCTTGCACTGCCGCTGCCCGCGCTATACCTGTGCTGTTTATACCTGTCATGGTGCTGTAGTGTGAGGGGAGCCTGGCACTGCCTGCGCTATACCAGTGCTGTGTAGTAGTGTGTGAGGGGGAGCCTGGCACTGCCGCTGTGTATATTAGGGGAAGGGTTGGCACTGCGGTGTATGTATGTGTGTATATATATATAAATACATATAATCTGTGGTGCAGAGCGGGCCCTCACGGTAATCTTGCCCCCGTTGCCTGGGGGCCCGATGAGTACAAGCGCAGTAACACAAAGTGCTCTCACAGGTCTACATAAAGGGATTCGCTGATAATGATGGCCGACATTTGGGTCATTTATCTTAATAAAGGTCCCTTTTATAGGAGACCAAAACGTCGACCATCAATACACACCTTATCACTTTATGTGAGTGTACGGATTTATATACACACACACACACACACACACACACACACACACACTTACACACAGTAGGGCTCTCCATGGTCGCGGTGCCAGACGCAATCCGGTAATAAGGCTGTGTAAAAGGACGGCAAGTCAGATGTCCCCTATAGGAGCGAAGTTTCGATATGTGAGAATAAAATATTTATTTCACATCACGTAAATCCTCGTGTCGTCCTTTTACACAAACATGTACAGCATATATATCAGCGGAAGGCTGTAGTTGTTTTTCTGTGTATATATATATACCCGATCCCTACTCACGTGGTCTCGTCGTTCTGGAACTCCACTTTCCCTGCCACCTCCAGGTAGTCCTCTCCCGCCTTGGCTGTGCCCTCGCAGGTCCTGTAGGGTATCACCACCCTGCCCCGTGCCCCTGAGCCTCTCACCACCTTCGCCCTCATAGTTCCCATACTCTCGCTCACCCTCAGACTGCCAGCCTCGAAGCTAAAGATGCCAGCGTGGTCATCGTCAAATATGGTCACCGTAGCCCTCCTCCCGAGCCCTAGCCTCACCCTGCCCTCGCCACCTCTTGACCCTCCCCCGCCCTTCCGTCGTGGGTCGCTCAGATGTACGTAGAAGTGCTCATCTTCCTCAAACACATCATCGTCGATGATGCCCAGGCGGAGTTCCTTCTTGCCCTCGCCCGGCTGGAACACCAGAGTGCCCTCTGCGTACTCGTAGTCCGAGCCTGCATTGGCCGAGCCGTCCTCTGTCCTGTAGCGTACTTGCACCGCCTCCTCACCCTCCCCGCTCCACCTACACGCCACCCACACACTTACCGTGCCACAGTTCTCGAAGCACTGGTAGTGTGTTGGGTCAAACTCCAGCTGCGTCCAGCCCTCCTCGTCCTCCTCCCCACGCCCCCTGCCCCCCTCCCTCGCTCCATCGTCCGTCAATGCCCTCCGGGCATGGTCTGCTGCGTGCTTCTTCAGCACGTTACCTGCGCCGATCATCATCCGCGTGGCCTGGATCCTATAAAATGCTCGACTCTTCTGCTGTTGCACCAAGGATTGGTAATTCGCCAGCTCCATTAACTGTTCCATGTCTTTGGCTGGGTACCGTTGGCGCATGTCCTTAAATACCTTAGCCATGTCCCTCCTATCCTCCTCCTCCTCCTCTTCTTCTATCTCCATCCGCTTCTCCCCTCCACCCATTCTCATCTCTCCACCATCCTCCTCCTCCCCCCGTCCTCCCTCCTCTGCCCCCACCAGAACGCCCCGGCTCTTGCCCGCTCGGTACCTCGCCCTCCCCTCCCGTGCTCGCCCCGAGTAGCGGTAAAAGAGGAGGCGTCTGTCTGCCAACCAGGCCTGCAGTACGCACACCGGGAAGAAGAAGAACGTCAGTAGGGCCTCCCACACCTCCACCTCGCCAGGTGATGACCACGACAGGATGATGAAGAGCCACACGTAGGCAAAGACGCTCCAGGACGCGGTGACTGCAAAGACCCGCGGGTGACGGATGCGGCGGGTCTCCCCCTCAGGGACCACCAGGACACACAGACCAATGATGACGAACATGTTGAAGGCGGCCGAGCCCACGATGGTGCTAGGGCCCATGTCTCCAGCCTCGAAATCTCGCCCCACCACTTCGATGATGGAGAGCAGTATCTCGGGGGCCGAGGATCCCAGCGCCATCAGGGTGAGGTTGGAGACGGTCTCATTCCACAAGCGGACGCTCGTCTCTGTCACCTCCCCATTCGGGCGCCGGATGGTAATCCGTCGCTCCTGCGAGGTAATGACCTCAATGGATGCCATGAAGCGATCAGCGATGATCGACATGCCCAGGAACATGTAGACCATGGCCACAAAGTAGACGATGGCGCGGGCCGCGCGGTCCCCTGTGGAAGGTGGGTGAGGGAGCCAGGCAGGGAGGAGGACGCCGTCGGAGCACTCCCCATTTTGTTCACGGGTGGGGGTGCAGGAAGAGGAGTTGGGGGATGGAGGCAAGGCCCGGAAGGGTGAGGGGAGGAAGAGAAGGAGGAAGAGGTGGGAGAGGGGCATGGTGGAGGGAGAAGAGAGGGGGATCACCTATAAGAGAGAGAGGGGAGAGTGAAGACAGAGATGAGGCATTTTGTAATTGTGTGTGACATTTAGTGAGGAACATTGTGTGCGACAGTGACACACGGGACAGTGTGTGTGCGACAGTGACAGAGGGACATTGTGTGTGCGACAGTGACAGAGGGACATTGTGTGCGACAGTGACACACGGGACAGTGTGTGTGCGACAGTGACAGAGGGACATTGTGTGTGCGACAGTGACAGAGGGACATTGTGTGCGACAGTGACACACGGGACAGTGTGTGTGCGACAGTGACAGAGGGACATTGTGTGTGCGACAGTGACAGAGGGACCTTGTGTGTGTGACAGAGGGACATTGTGTGTGACAGTGACAGAGGGACATTGTGTGTGTGACAGTGTGACATTGTGTGTGTGACAGAGGGACATTGTGTGTGTGACAGTGTGAGGGACACTGTGTGTGTGACAGTGTGAGGAACACTGTGTGTGTGACAGTGTGAGGGACACTGTGTGTGTGACAGTGACTGAGGGACACTGTGTGTGTGACAGTGTGAGGAACACTGTGTGTGTGACAGTGTGAGGGACACTGTGTGTGTGACAGTGTGAGGGACACTGTGTGTGTGACAGTGACTGAGGGACACTGTGTGTGTGACAGTGTGAGGGACACTGTGTGTGTGACAGTGACTGAGGGACACCGTGTGTGTGAAAGTGACTGAGGGACATTGTGTGTGTGAAAGTAACTAAGGGACATTGTGTGTGTGACAGTGACTGAGGGACACTGTGTGTGTGACAGTGTGAGGGACCCTGTGTGTGTGAAACACTGAGGGAGCCCTTCTCGTGGGTGCGTGACACTAACAGATAGACTGAGCCCCTATCCCTATGTGTGCCACTGACATACTGAGGTAGCCCATCTCGTGTGTGTGGGTGTGTGTGACACTGACACACTGAGGGAGCCCTTCTCGTGGGTGCGTGACACTAACAGATAGACTGAGCCCCTATCCCTATGTGTGCCACTGACATACTGAGGTAGCCCATCTCATGTGTGTGGGTGTGTGTGACACTGACAGACTGAGGGAGCCCCTCTCCCTGTGTGCGCGACACAATCTCTCCCTCTCTCCTTTTCACTCTTTTCTCTTCCCACCCGCCTCCCATTCCTTCTTATTTCTCAACATCTTCCTGTCCCTTCCCCACCTTCTCACCCTCCCTCCCTGACCTTCTCTCCCTCTCACCTTTTCTCCCTCTCGATCTCACGTCCTATGCCTCTCACCTCCTATCCCTCTCACCTCCTCACCCTCCCTCTCTCACCTTCTCCCTTTCAGTCCCTCTCTCTGCACCTGCTTTTTCGCCACGCACACTGGCTCAGTAATTCCCCTAATACTGGGGTATATTGATTGCAGGTTCCATCGTCTCTCCCCCCCCCCTATATATTGCAGACATTCCCATTCCTGCTGCATACCCCTCCCCCCTTCTACTCTCCCCTCTCCCCCAAATTAACGAGGAATGGTCACCTTGTTAATCCTCCGCTCTGCGTCCCCCCCTCAGTGGCACGGTGGGCTGGCGTGTGTGAGGACACGCGTGTGTGAGGACACGCACGTGCATTCGTGTGAGCAGGCATCAGTATGCGTGTGTGTGTGTCTGTATCTCCGCTCACACTAAACCCCTCTCTGTGTCTGTCCCCATATACTGCAGTTATAAGCAGTTACACACTGCACTGTGATGGGAGAGGGGAGATGAGAGGGGGGAGATAGAGGGGAGGAGAGAGAGGAGAAGAGAGAGAGGGGAGGAGAGAGAGGAAAGAGGAGAGAGAGCGGGAAAAGGGAGAAAATAGTTATATATATATAGAAATATATATATAAAATTGTATGTGTCAGCATATGTATATTATTAAAAGTATCATTGAAATATTTGCATATATATGTATATATACACACGGTGAAAAAAGGGACCTTTCATTTTACATCATATCTTATATTTCTCGCTCAATCCCCATGCAAATGTGCACAATTGTAGCTCTGTTATGTACAGGAACACTATATAAGAAGCACAATGTAGACAATCAACTGATAACTAAATTGATGTCACAGTATTATGTGAACAAGTACCAGATACACTGCAGGAGTTGTGTGTCCGTTAAACGGGAAATAGGAGATTCTCCTTTTCAGCCCGTAAATGTTGTGTTGAACAGTGTTCAAAAGTGTTGAATGGCTGTAATCTAATCTGAAACAGATATTACTATAAAGACTGTGTTCAAAATCCCGTCCTCCTGCTGAACCGCGCGCCCGGAGATGAGAACGCCGCGGTCTGATCGCATCATCGATAACGCGCTGACCCAGCTGCTCCCGCTCCTGAACGATACGCTGTTTTACTAATTAGTTTTTCATTCCAACATTTTATGTAAGTGTTTTGGGCCATAATTCTCTCGCTGTCTCACACACTTTATAACGCGCTTATCTTCTGCGCTAAACACCACTTTGTAACTATGCGCCTGATGAGGTCATCACGCCGTCACCAATTCCAAAGTATATTTATTAAATAATCAAATAATTGTTCAAATGCAATAATCTCCTCTGACAGAACTATAATGTAGAGGGAGAAAGGGGGTGGCCCGGTATTAAAGGGGTTGCACCCCATATGGCCATCCCCTGACCTCACCAGAGAGACAAGGGGTTAACCGGACTGTGGTTCAGGGATGTGGTTTGCACTTTGTTATACCTTGAAAATGTATGTTCCCCTGTTCCCATGTTTCATTATAAGCATGTATATTAATGTTTTAAAGTGCATTTCTGTATCTCCAGTTCTGGAAGTCGCAGAGAGTTCATATTTGGCCAATATGTGGAGTCACTGTAGGCATTAAAAACTGGCAAAGGTCGACCCACTGAGCCCACCAGAATGGAACTTATTAGTATGTGTAGATATTAAAGTGTATATGTATTTTATTTTGGATCTGTTCTGAAAATGCAGACGCCATTTGCTAGGCTAATAGGTCATGAAGGGCAGACGGCTGAGTAGCCTAAGCACGGCAATCAAAAAGTTAACTGCCTTGATTGTTACCCAATGTCTAGGGATTAAGTATTAATCAATCAACAAATTCTGCCAGTCTGATTTTTGCCTGAGGGCATGGGTTAGTCTGTTAGTCTGTGTCTCCACATTAGAGAGTGGATACAGATAATTGTTCACCAATAGGCTGTGTTCAATGTTAAGAATAGGGTTGCACAGGTATAGAAACTGTGTCAACCCTACAGTTTTTAGTTGTGCTGGAGTTGTGCTTCTGATACCATCTTGAATGTCACTGGATTGCTGGAGTTGTGCTTTTGATTCCATCTTGAATGTCACTGGACTGCTGGAGAATTGCTAGCGGATACTTCTCCATTCCCCAACCCTAAGTAAGTGTTACCTTCTTGTCTGTTAATTGTACTATATTGATGTGTTCACCTTTTTTAAGGAATAAATTATATTTTATTATATCTAAGCCTCGTTCAGTTCAACCCAGATATTTGGTGTTCATTATATCTTGTCATAAGCTACCGTGACAAGCTCTATAATTAACTGGTGGCAGCGGTGGGATTGAACTGGACCTGTGTTACAGAATACTGCGGGATACTGTAACATAGTAGGAACTTGATGGTAATTGCAAGTTCCTGGGACTAAAGATATTGAACACACAGTAGTGCAACAGTTAACACAAGTTGTAACACCACCTCACTGTTGCGACTGAACCATGAGCGAGGCTGAAGGCTCATCCAACATGTGGACCCGAGCTCAGCTGAAGGACAAGTGCCGTGAATATGGACTGCCCTATGAGAACCAGGAGGTCGCAGACATGGTTGACGCAATCAGTGACTATGAAGCCCGGCTTGCAGAGCCTCAGGATACGGCTCAGCTTGCCCTTTTACAGCCACCCGGAGATCAGGGAAGGAACTCAGTGCCGGGGCGGCGGAATCTCGGGGAGGGAACGAGTGCACCTCCCGGGAGCAGTGCAACAGGAGGGGTACTGGTTGCTGCGGCTACCAGTCCGTTCACCCCTGAAATGTTGGCACTGATTACTGCATGGGGAGACAGAGGGACACCGGAGGAGCGGCTGCAGTTTATCACTATGGCAGTGAACAGACCCGCTTATTGCCCCCCTGTCCAACCCAACACAGATGAACTCAAACTGGACCAGCACAGTCTCACCAAGTTCGTGGAAGGCACTGACCAGATTGACAGTTTCTTAAAGAACTTTAAACGCAGTGCCGGCGGTACAAAGTGCTTCCCCAGCATAGGGTTGCACGTTTGGACCCCTTACTGTCTGGATTGGCTAAGCAGACAATGATGGCGCTTCCAGATGAGTATGCTGATGACTACGAACACCTGAAAGAACTGTTATTGTTTCAGTACGGTTTTACCCCTGAAGCCTACCAGGGTAAATTCCGGCAGGAAGAGAGGCAGCCCCAGGAGTCCTATGTTACCTACGTGACCCGCATGGCTTTGTACGGGATACGCTGGGTGGAGGGCTATGAGGCACGGACTTACCAACGCCTGCTGGACCTCATCTTTCAGGAGCAGCTCATGGAGCAGTGCCGGCCGGCGGTGAGGGCTTGGGTGTACGACAAGAAGCCCAAGACTTACCAGGAGGCGGCGAGGCTTGCAGATTACAATGTGGCCAGCCGAGCCCTGATGACCACCAAACCAGTAGCCAAGGCGGCGGTGGCGGCGGCGGCACCGGTCAGAAAGTCTGCCAATACCCCCCAATGGACTCAGAGGCCGCCTGCGGGCAGCAGTCCACCGAAGGCGGGGGAGCTCCGGCACGAGCGCCGGTGCTACAACTGCAACCGCCCTGGTCACATCAGACCAGGTTGCCCGGAACCCCTGCGTTCCGGCGGACCCCATCAGGGGCAACGCACCCTAGCTGCGAAGCCGGTAGCCCGCGTGCGGGTGGCTTCCACCACAGACTCCGGACCGGTCCTGGAGACAACTCCCAGCAAGACGTCCCATGCCACACCTGTCCCGGTTTCATCGGTGCCTACAGCCAGGAGCGGAGGACATCACAGCGCGGACCTGCAGCAGACGGACGGCCGGAGCAGACATCTCACCCCGGTCACAGTCAGTGACCGGCAAGCAGTCGGCTTGCTGGATTCAGGAGCTGCAGTGACCCTGGTCCGACCTGATATGGTCCGGCCAGAGGAATTGATCCCAGGCCCTGGGATACAGATCACTGTGGCCGACGGAGAGCCACGTTTCCTGCAAGTGGCCAGAATCTTTTTGGATTGGGGGAGGGCCAGGGTGTGTGGGAGGTGGGGGTTTTACCCGGTTTGGATGCCGATTTTCTTCTTGGCAACGATCTGGGACCGATGACCTGCACCTATGACCGAGTGCCCAAGCCCGCTGCAGTGGCGGCGGTTACCCGGAGCCAGACAGCGGCAATGGCGGCGGCGCCAGTCCCCCAGCCTTTGGGACCAACGTTAGCGGAGGGCGCAGAGGAGCCCGGGGAGGTAAGCCAGGATCAGTTGCAACCACAGACTGACTTACTGTTCCCTCTCACCCTTCCCCATTCCCCTGACAATAACATGACTGGGGGGTGGCCAGAATTAGGAGCCCAGTTTAGGGAGGCAGTGAAGACAGACCCTACCCTGGCCGGCGTGAGACTTCGGGCATCCGAATCTCAGGCCGGGGAAGGCACTGAGCACTGCCTATGGTATAAGGGACTCCTGTATAGAGAAGAAGGGAACCCAGGGATAGAGGAGGGATTGACCGGTAAGCGACAGCTAGTAGTGCCCCAGGGGTACCGACAGCAACTGTTACGGGTAGCTCACTCTATTCCGTTAGCGGGACATCAGGGGGTCAACAGAACCTGAGCCCGGTTATTACAGCGTTACTACTGGCCGGGGGCATCTCGAGATGTGGGCACTTTCTGCCGCTCTTGTGATGCCTGCCAGCGAGTGGGTAAGGCGGGCGACCGTGTGAAGGCACCCCTGAAACCCCTACCGATAATAGGGGAACCCTTCCAGAAAGTAGCGATGGATCTTGTAGGACCCCTTATGATTTCTAGCAGGCAGGGAAACACTGTGGAGCAGGTGGAGATAGGGGCACAGTTGAGTGCTAGGCAGAAGGGAGAAGCCAGGGACATGCTAGCTAAGTTTAGCGCCCTCTTCACTGACATCCCGGGGACCACACATCTCACAAAACACCCAGTGCTCAGAGGGGACCTGCGGCCTCTGCATAAGCACGCTTATAGAGTGTCAGCAGAGGTCAAGACCAGTATGGAGAGGGAGATAGAGGGGGTGCTGACCCTAGGGGTTATTACTCCGTCCCAGAGTCCTTGGGCAAGCCCGGTAGTCCTAGTTCCTAAGAAGGACAAGACCACCCGGTTTTGTGTGGACTACCGCTTGCTCAACGCTGGGACGGTGTCAGAAGCCTACCCCATGCCACGCATGGATGAGTTACTGGATGAACTCACGGGGGCAAAGTATCTGACCACTATGGATTTGAGCAAAGGCTATTGAGGTCCTGTACTTAGGGCACAGGGTGGGTGGAGGGCACCTCAAACCAGAGCCAGCCAAGGTAGAAGCCATAGTTCAGTGGCCTGTTCCAAAAACCAAGAAACAGGTCATGGCATTTTTGGGCACCGCAGGGTACTATAGGAAGTTTGTCCCACAGTACAGCGCCGTGGCCAAACCCCTGACTGATTTGACTAAAAAGCAACTGCCTGTGCTTATCACCTGGACTCCTGCCTGTGAAACTGCTTTCCAGGCACTGAAAACTGCGCTTGCTGGGGCCCCCATACTGGCAGCCCCAGACTATACCAAACATTTCCTCATACAGACTGATGCCTCGGACTATGGCATTGGGGCTGTGTTGAGCCAAGTGGGGGACGACGGTAGAGAGCACCCTGTGGTGTACCTCAGCCGAAAACTACTTCCCAGAGAGGTGGCCTATGCCACCATTGAGAAAGAGTTGGCCATTGTGTGGGCACTCAAAAAACTCCAGCCCTATGTGTATGGAAGGGCTTTCACGGTCCTCACAGACCACAAACCCCTGAGTTGGCTGCAGAGGGCATCAGGGGAGAATGCCAAGTTGCTAAGGTGGAGCTTGGCCTTGCAAGAGTTTGAGTTTACTATTCAGCACAAAAAGGGTAGTGAAAACAGCAATGCTGATGGACTTTCACGTCAGGACTATCCCTCTGAGACTGAGTTCGTTAAGGGTGCCAGCAGTGCCCCATTCCCCGTTAGGGCCAGTGGGCCACAGGTCACCCGTTAAGAAGGGGAGGTGTAGAGGGAGAAAGTGGGTGGCCCGGTATTAAAGGGGTTGCACCCCATATGGCCATCCCCTGACCTCACCAGAGAGACAAGGGGTTAACCGGACTGCGGTCCAGGGATGTGGTTTGCACTTTGTTATACCTTGAAAATGTATGTTCCCCTGTTCCCATGTTTCATTATAAGCATGTATATTAATGTTTTAAAGTGCATTTCTATATCTCCAGTTCTGGAGGTCGCAGAGAGTTCATATTTGGCCAATATGTGGAGTCACTGTAGGCATTAAAAACTGGCAAAGGTCGACCCACTGAGCCCACCAGAATGGAACTTATTAGAATGTGTAGATATTAAAGTGTATATGTATTTTATTTTGGATCTGTTCTGAAAATGCAGACACCATTTGCTAGGCTAATAGGTCATGAAGGGCAGACGGCTGAGTAGCCTAAGCACGGCAATCAAAAAGTTAACTGCCTTGATTGTTACCCAATGTCTAGGGATTAAGTATTAATCAATCAACAAATTCTGCCAGTCTGATTGTTGTCTGAGGGCATGGGTTAGTCTGTTAGTCTGTGTCTCCACATTAGAGAGTGGATACAGATAATTGTTCACCAATAGGCTGTGTTCAATGTTAAGAATAGGGTTGCACAGGTATAGAAACTGTGTCAACCCTACAGTTTTTAGTTGTGCTGGAGTTGTGCTTCTGATACCATCTTGAATGTCACTGGATTGCAGGAGTTGTGCTTTTGATTCCATCTTGAATGTCACTGGACTGCTGGAGAATTGCTAGCGGATACTTCTCCATTCCCCAACCCTAAGTAAGTGTTACCTTCTTGTCTGTTAATTGTACTATATTGATGTGTTCACCTTTTTTAAGGAAGAAATTATATTTTATTATATCTAAGCCTCGTTCAGTTCAACCCAGATATTTGGTGTTCATTATATCTTGTCATAAGCTACCGTGACATATAATAGCATGAAAATGGAGGTATTGTTCTGCAAGTTATGATGAACAATAAAAGCGGTCCAGTTTTTTCTAAACACAGTATAGCAGGCGTGGCCAATTCCAGTCCTCAAGGGCAACCAACAGGTCAGGTATTCAGGATATCCCTGCTTCAGCACAGATGGCTCAATCAGTGGCTCAATCAGTGGCTCAATCAGTGGCTTAGTCTTCGATTGAGCCACTGATTAAACCACCTGTGCTATTTTTAAAAAAAAACACGTCAAAATCTCTGAGGACCTCAGAAAAACAGTTTATCGATGCGCATCAGTCTAGGAAGGGTTACAAAAGCATGTCTAAGGATGTGGGGCGCCACCAATCCACTGTCAGACAGAAAGTCTACAAATTTAGAAAGTTCAAGACCACAGTCACTCTACCCAGGAGCGGCCGTCCTACTGTACCAAAATCTCTCCAAGAACAAACCTGTCCTGGAACAGGATTGTGTTTTTCTCTGACTTCAGGCTGCCAGAACTTCTCAGACTAGATGTTGCAACAATGTTGCGACCCCTTGTGGGTTTCTTGGCTTCAGCCCGTTGCCTTGGCAACCCCCTTGCCTTTTTACCAGGATGGACTGCTCCCCCTCCCCTTGCCAGGTGGTATTGTCCCAGTTAGTTTCCCATCAGCCCAGACCAGCATGCTGTCTCTTAGTACCAGCAGCCATCTTGAGCAGTCATCTCTCCTATCCTGGTAAAGTTACTGGTTTTTACCTATCCCTATATCTTGCATTTAGCCCACATCCCCTATAGCTCCCCCTCCCCTCCTTTGCTCTCATGTCCCAGTGTTCCCTCATTACTTTTCCCCCTTTTTATTTGTATGTTGTTGCCCCAAATAAACACTTTAGCAACTAAGAAGGTTCCCTTGCTTGGTATATGGGATTGAGTTAAACTGCCTGTCCCTACACATCTCTCAGGGTGTGCATGGTCCAGAACAAAACCAGCAAATCCTCCAAGAAGTCACAAAGAACCCCAGAGTAACATCCAAGGAACTGCAGGACACTCTCGCCTTGGCTAATGTCAGTGTTCATGAGTCAACTATCAGAAAAAGACTGACCAAGAATGGTGTTCATGGAAGGACAGCCAGGAGGAAGCCACTGCTCTCTAAAAAGAACATTGCTGCCCGTCTGAAGTTCGCCAAAGAGCACATAGCTGATCCACAAGACTTCGGGAACACTGTTCTCTGGACAAACAAATCAAAAATGTTCCCAGCACACCAAGAAAATAGAACTAATAAAGGATCAGCCAAAAAGTCACATTTAATTAAACATTAACGATGCATATAACGTCAAACAGCAACAGAGGGACAACGTGTATATACGGGAACAGGGACAAAGACAGGGATGTCACTGTGTTTTCAGTCACTCCTATATGAGATTTGTGCTTCCCAGTTTACCTGTATTTTGCTTGGAATACTAGCAGTAGCTCTTTACATATCTTTGTTATTCCATTGTTTCATTTACCTCTGTAATTTAGTGTCAGTGTGTCACTGTCTTGGAGTACTAGCAGTAGTACTAGCAGTAGTACTAGCAGTAGTACTAGCAGTAGTACTAGCAGTAGTACTAGCAGTAGTACTAGCAGTAGTACCAGCAGTAGTACTAGCAGTAGCTCTTTATATGCTCTTTATATATCTTTGGTATTCCACTGTTTCATTTACCTTTGTAATTTAGTGTCAGTGTGTCACTGTGTATTTCAGGGACCTAGTCACAGGGTAAGGGAAGTACCAGGTGACTTCGGTCTACCTGGGAACGGGCCAGAAGAAGGGGTCTGTACCCCGAAACGTTACGTTGCCCCCCTTGCCCTGCACTTTTTATTTCCTGTGTTTTTTTCTTCCTCTCCTTTCCTCTCTTTCCTTCCCCATCCCTGTCTTTGTCCTTGTTCCCCTATATATACGTTGTCCCTCTGTTGCTGTTTGACGTTATATGCATCGTTAATGTTTAATTAAATTTGACTTTTTGGCTGATCCTTTATTAGTTCTTTTTTCTTAGTGTGCGGGAACATTTATGTTCTAGTTCTGTAAGGAGGAATGGGCCCAAATTCCCCAGACCCGATGTGAGAGACTGACCGGCGGTTACAGGACACGCGCAGTTGAAGTCATTGCTGCTCAAGGGGGCGCCACCAGGTACTGAATGTAAAGGGTCGCATACTTTCTCACACGCGGATATTGAATGTTTAATCATTTGTGGATAAATAAATGTTGAATAAGTAACATGTTTGTGTGGGATTTGTTTGATCAGGTTATCTCTATCTATTATTAGGACTTAGATTAAGATCTAATAACATTTTAGGTTTGAAATATGCGAAAATCCTAAGGGGTTCACAAACTTTTTCTTGCATGTGTGTGTCGATCCATCTATGTGATTAATCATATATTAACTGTAGTGTGTGTGTGTGTGTGTGTGTGTGTGTGTGTGTGTGTGTGTGTGTGTGTGTGTGTGTGTATCTCTAACTATCCTTAATTCTCCCTCAGTTCAGAGATAACTTCTCCCTTTTTATTCTCTCAGCCTTTCAATACTTACTTCTGTCTTTCACCCCGCTCTCTCTCACCCCACTCTCTCTCTCATCCCACTCTCTCTCTCTCATCCCGCTCACTCTCTCTCATCCTGCTCACTCTCTCTCATCCTGCTCACTCTCTCTCATCCTGCTCACCCCGCTCACTCTCACGTCTCACCCCGCTCTCTCATCCCGCTCACTCTCTCTCACCCCGCTCTCTCATGTCTCGCCCCGATCTCTCTCCCACCCTGCTCTCTCTGCCGTCTCTCTCACCCCGCTCTCTCTCTCACCCTGCTCACTCTCTCATCCCGCTCTCTTCTCACCTCGCTCTCTCTCCAACCCCACTCTCTACCATCTCTCACCGCACGCTCACGTTTCCCACCCCGCTCTCTCAACCGCTTTCTTTCTCTCTCACCCTTCTCTGTCTCACCCCTCTGTCTCTCACGTCTCTCAGCCTGTTCTCTCTCTCATCCTGCTCTCTCACGTCTCTCACCCCGCTCTCTCACGCCTCTAACCCAATCTCTCACCCTGCTCTCTCACGCCTCGAACCCCGCTCTCTCTCACCCTGCTCTCTCACAACCCCTCACCCTGCTTTCTCACCCTGCTCTCTCACGCCTCAAATCCCGCTCTCTCACAACCCCTCACCCTGCTCTCTCACGCCACGAACCCCGCTCTCTCTCACCCTGATCTCTCACAACCCCTCACCCTGCTTTCTCACCATGCTCTCTCACGCCTCTAACCCAATCGCTCTCTCACCTTGATCTCTCACAACCCCTCACTCTGCTTTCTCACCCCGCTCTCTCTCCCGCTTTCTCTTGCTGTTTTCACCTCCTGCTCTTTCTATTTTCTTCCGTGTCTATTTGCTCAAATGTCTGTAAGTTAAAAAAAAAGTGCCTGTCGTCAAAATTTTACATAGGTTGAACTAGATGGACGTATATCTTTTTTTCAACCCTGCCTTTCACCATTATCACCTAGCATACAGTGCTTCCACTGCAGCAAGGGATTCTGGGAAATAACATGCAAATGAGCACACAGTGCCACATTTTGCCTGAAATCCATTTTTACATGGAACCCTTATAAACAAATGCTCTGCTGTTCACACAGCTTTTAAGCACAGCATGGGATTCGATGCAAAGCCAGAGACACAACTCACAGCTGTTTCGATCTTTTGGGTCTCATCAGTGTGAGGTTGGTTTATACTGGCTTTGCAATTTTACCATACATTTTAAGTTATGGGGGTTGAAAAAGCAACAAAAAACCTCCACCGTTAGCATATAGCCAATAAAGAATATCACTCGTGAGCCCAGGCAGGGTGCAGACCTGTCTAAGACATGTGAATGTGCTCACGAGTGATATTCTATGACTATATGCTAACGGTGGAGGTTTCTTGCCGCTTTTTTACCCACCATAACTTAAAATGTATGTATGTGCATATACAGTAGTAAATATATATATATATATGTGTGTGTGTTTGTGTGTATATATAATTGCCCTGCAGAGCGTCACTTAACCCCTCCCCTGCCAGAGCATTACTTAACCCCTCCCCTAAACCTCCAGAACGCCACTTAACCCCTTCCCTGCCACACACCCTGCAGAGCATTAATAATAATAATAATAGCATGTTCTTGTATAGCGCTGCTAGTTATACGTAGCGCTTTACAGAGACATTTTGCAGGCACAGGTCTCTGCTCCGTGGAGCTTACAATCTATGTTTTTGGTGCCTGAGGCACAGGGTGATAAAGTGACTTGCCCAAGGTCACAAGGAGCTGGCACCGGAAATTGAACCAGGTTCCCCTGCTCCAAACTCTCAGTGCTGTCAGTGTCTTTACTCACTGAGCCGCTCCCTCTCCCTAACCCCTCTACTGCCAGAGCCCTGCAGAGCATCTGTTAACCCCTCCCCTGCCAAGTGACAGGTTAAAGGCACATGGAATTATGGGGGAGATTTAAATTAGGGCCCCACTTCCGCTCCTGTGATTGGATAGCCCACTGTCTGTATTGATTGGTTAGCACAGATGCCCATCAAGAAAAAAGGGTGGGATCTGTCCTACATATTGTCCCACCCATTCCCACATGTGACTGATCATGTGTTTCACAAGCTGAACATGGAGAGTAACTCAGGTGAGTTATATACAAGGGGACTACAGAGACCCGAAAGCATGGCAAATACAGAACCAGGGATATATCAGAACTACAGGGACCCGAATACATGGCAAATACAGAACCAGGGATAGATCAGAACTACAGGGACCCGAATGCATGGCAAATACAGAACCAGGGATATATCAGAACTACAGGGACCCGAATGCATGGCAAATACAGAACCAGGGAGAAATCAGAACTACAGGGACCCGAATGCATGGCAAATACAGAACCAGGGATATATCAGGACTACAGGGACCCGAATGCATGGCAAATACAGAACCAGGGATATATCAGGACTACAGGGACCCGAATGCATGGCAAATACAGAACCAGGGATAGATCAGAACTACAGGGACCCGAATGCATGGCAAATACAGAACCAGGGATATATCAGGACTACAGGGACCCGAATGCATGGCAAATACAGAACCAGGGATAGATCAGAACTACAGGGACCCGAATGCATGGCAAATACAGAACCAGGGATATATCAGGACTACAGGGACCCGAATGCATGGCAAATACAGAACCAGGGATAGATCAGGACTACAGGGACCCAAATGCATGGCAAATACAGAACCAGGGATAGATCAGAACTACAGGGACCCGAATGCATGGCAAATACAGAACCAGGGATAGATCAGGACTACAGGGACCCAAATGCATGGCAAATACAGAACCAGGGATATATCAGGACTACAGGGACCCAAATGCATGGCAAATACAGAACCAGGGAGAGATCAGAACTACAGGGACCCGAATGCATGGCAAATACAGAACCAGGGATATATCAGGACTACAGGGACCCAAATGCATGGCAAATACAGAACCAGGGAGAGATCAGAACTACAGGGACCCGAATGCATGGCAAATACAGAACCAGGGATATATCAGGACTACAGGGACCCGAATGCATGGCAAATACAGAACCAGGGAGAGATCAGAACTACAGGGACCCGAATGCATGGCAAATACAGAACCAGGGAGAGATCAGAACTACAGGGACCCGAATGCATGGCCAATACAGAACCAGGGATAGATCAGAACTACAGGGACCCGAATGCATGGCAAATACAGAACCAGGGAGAGATCAGAACTACAGGGACCCGAATGCATGGCAAATACAGAACCAGGGATAGATCAGAACTACAGGGACCCGAATGCATGGCCAATACAGAACCAGGGATAGATCAGAACTACAGGGACCCGAATGCATGGCCAATACAGAACCAGGGATAGATCAGAACTACAGGGACCCGAATGCATGGCAAATACAGAACCAGGGATATATCAGGACTACAGGGACCCGAATGCATGGCCAATACAGAACCAGGGATAGATCAGAACTACAGGGACCCGAATGCATGGCAAATACACAATTATTGAGAGATACCTTAACCCTATTGTTTGTACTTTATTTTCCGTGCATTGTAATTTTGTAAAGCGCGGTGTACACTGTTGGCAAGATAGGAGAAAGGAAGAAGCACACACATTGTAGTGGAATCAAATGATTTCAAATGTATTGATGCATCAGAGCTAACAATAGTAACGTTTCAGGACAAGCAGTCCCTTCCTCAGACCTGAGGTGTTTGGTCTGAGGAAGGGACTGCTTGTCCTGAAACGTTACTATTGTTAGCTCTGATGCATCAATACATTTGAAATCATTTGATTCCACTACAATGTGTGCCTCTTCCTTTCTCCTATCTTGCTATTACTTTGGATCCAGCTTTGGGACGCCAGGATCAACGGAAGGTGAGCACCAAATGTAAACTCCTTAAAAAAAAAAAAAAAAAATTCTTTAAAACAGTGGTGTGCCACCTATAAACTCCTTTGTACACTGTTGGCGCTATATACTGTACATAGAATTATACACACGCACAAAATGGATTACAAAAAGACAACCTTTCTGTGCCACCGTCACCCTGAGGTGCGAGGGACAGGCTTGTAGCTCTCTTCTGTGTCACCCTGAGGTGGGAGGGACAGGCTTGTAGCTCCCTTCTGAGGTGGGAGGGACAGGCTTGTAGCTCCTTTCTGTGTCACCCTGAGGTGGGAGGGACAGACTTGTAGCTCCCTTCTGTATGTGACACCCTGAGGTGGGAGGGACATACTTGTAGCTCCCTTCTGTATGTGACACCCTGAGGTGGGAGGGAAAGACTTGTAGCTCCCTTCTGTGTCACCCTGAGGTGGGAGGGACAGACTTGTAGCTCCCTTCTGTATGTGTCACCCTGAGGTTGGAGGGGCAGACTTGTAGCTCCCTTCTGTGTCACCCTGAGGTGGGAGGGACTGACTTGTAGCTCCCTTCTGTATGTGTCACCCTGAGGTGGGAGGGACAGACTTGTAGCTCCCTTCTGTATGTGTCACCCTGAGGTGCGAGGGACAGGCTTGTAGCTCTCTTCTGTGTCACCCTGAGGTGGGAGGGACAGACTTGTTGCACCCTTCTGTATGTGTCACCCTGAGGTGGGAGGGACAGACTTGTAGCTCTCTTCTGTGTCACCCTGAGGTGGGAGGGACAGACTTGTTGCTCCCTTCTCTACGTGTCACTATTTAACCCCCCAGTGTCTGTCAGTGTCATCCTCTCTCCCTACAGCACCACGGGCAGTCACCCTCAACAACGGCGTGATCATGCCCCTCCTGGGCCTGGGCACTTTCCATCTGCGTGGGCTCGACACCATCACCCAGGCTCTGGATGCCGCTCTGAGGCTAGGATACCGCTCCTTTGATACCGCCGCTGTTTACGGTAACGAAGCTGACCTTGGCCGGGCCCTTCACCAGCTCCTGCCTCTCCATGGCCTCACCCGCTCGGATGTCTTCATCACCAGCAAGCTGGCCCCTTCCAGCCTGGGCGAGGAAGCACGGGAGGCTTGCCTTCGGAGCCTGGCGGAGCTGGGGTGCGGGTATCTGGACCTCTACCTGATTCACTGGCCGGGCAGGCAGCGGTGGCGGAGTGATGATGTCCGTAATGCTAAGGCGAGAGAAGACAGCTGGAGAGCGATGGAGGACCTGTACCAGGCTGGCACCCTCAAGTCACTGGGGGTGTCCAACTACACGGAGAGGCACCTGGCACAGCTGCTGGCATCGTGCCGCGTTCCACCTGCCGTGCTGCAGGTGGAGTTCCATCCGCGGCTCCCACAAACCGCTCTCTTGCACTTGTGCAGGGAAAATGGCGTGCACCTACAAGCCTACTCCTCTCTGGGGTGCGGAGCACTTTTGGGAAGGGAGGAGGTGAAGAGGGTGGCACAGGGGCACGGGCGCACCCCATCCCAGGTGCTGTTGCGCTGGGCACTGAGGCAAGGTGTGGGGGTCATCCCTAAGTCTTCTGACCCCAGGAGAGTGGAAGAGAATTTCAGGGTGTGGGAGTTCGAGCTGAGCAAGGAGGAGGCGGAGGAGCTGAGGGGGAATGGCGGGGAGGAGAGGTACTGCTGGGACCCCACAGTGGTAGCATAGGGGTGCAAGACTCCCCATTGTTTAAATGCCCATGAGATGCCAATTCCTAGAGGTCCCAGACTCCCCATCTTTTAACTAAACAGCTTAAGCGCCCAATTTACCAGACCTAGAGGTACCAGCCACTACTCCCTTGCTCCCTTTTACCTGCCCCACAAACCTTTTCTGCTTCCGCATAAATAAACACCCACACGTCACTTTTACAGAATCTCTTCCTCTTTATTAAATCCTCACCGCTCAGCATCAGTGTCCCCCAAATCCATTCCGAGGGTTAACACCTGGGTGAGACAGGGGGCCTCATTATATCAGAGACCCCCTAGTATGGCCTTGTAATGACAAAGGAGCCCCCTACATTTTGGCTTTATAATGAAGTGGTCTATGTATATGGCTGTTTAACAAATGTGTCCCCATTGCATGGCCTTATTAACCCCTTATTTACAGAGCACTACAAACATCCCCCCTTACCATACAAATACTTTTATTGCATACTGTCTTAGGATTCAATTCATCTTTAGGGGGTGTTGTTTCTTTTTGTCCGTCCCCTCCCCTCTCTGTGTATATGACAGTAGGGTTTTTCATTATAACCCCTTAACTGCCTGTGTTCAGATTAGTACCCCTTGTGTGCCGAGTGTGTCCCTGATACCCTATTAAACACCCTACAGAGCACAGCCTTCAGTCTAAATGAAACAAACAGTAATAACCCAAAATGTGTTTCACATTGAAATACTCCGACTCCAAAAATGTGTATTTTGTCGTCGTCCCCCTCCCGCCCCCCCATTCGTGTCTTCTCCGGTGCCACGGTCCCGTCTGTAATTCACCCATTCCATGTCCTGGCTTGTCCGTGGCAGGAATAGTCTAAAGGGGGCGTGGTGCTTGGGGGTCCCGGCTCCCCCTTTTCTTTGTAGTGGGCGGGGTAAGCGCTTGTCCGCAGGTGGGTTTGCTTTTCCGCAGCCCCCACAAACTCAGGCACATCTCTCGGAAGCTCTTGCTCACCGTCAGCTGCCCTGCTGCGTTGGCGCTTTTAGGGCGTGGGAGACCCTGCAGGGAATGGGTATCAATTAGCGCCAAATAACCAGACAATTAGTATTTTACGATTGTACAAGCTGCCTCCTCGCCAAGACCTTTCTAACGACATATATACAATTTAACGCCGTCAAAATAGTCTCAGTTTGTTAGGAATTTAAGATGCAGCAAAGTGCCAAATTATTATATCTTTATTCATCTGAGATGATGGATTAGATATTGATACACCCAAAGAGAGCCAAATGGATTCATTTTTTATGTTCATTAAAAATAATATTGTTTGTACATTTTCCACGTATATGACAGGGGTGGGTATGCATGTCTTTATTTATATAGCGCCATTAATGTACATAGCGCGTCACAGCAGTAATACATGTGGTAATCAAATAAATAACAGGAGTGGGCAACTCCAGTCCAAGGGCCACCAACAGGTCAGGTGTTCATGATATCCCTGCTCAGTCTTCAGACTGCACCACCTGTGCTGAAGCAGGGATATCCTGAGAACCTGACCTGTTGGTGGCCCCCGAGGACCGGCGTTGGCCTATCCCTGGTACATGTGATAAACATAGTAAGGTCCTGGGTGCTTCTTCTTCAGGGGTTATGGTCCCCAAAACCCACAGGATGTAGACCTTATAAAATAGTAGATCACGCGGAGGACGACCTACATTAACCTTTATTTTAACAACTGAGAAAACATGTCAATCTTAGTGCTCACAATTTTAGGGTTTAAACAGGCACATCAGTGCAGTCCTACATAAGGGTCCAGCTAAATACTTTCCTCACGGGAAGATGTCAATATCCTAATGGAGGATATAATAAAGTCATCATATAGGGTGAGGGGAGTGAAATCACCCTCTTTTACATGTGATTATTGTCCATACACCCTATATATAATACCCATAATATATAAGTAAACGGAAGGGCGATTGATCACTTATGTCCCTCCAACATATACAATAAGGACTTTATTATATCCTCGGTCATAAGGCCATTAAAATATGCCGGAGTTTAATGAACTGGTGCACAAACAGTTAATTTTAGTTGCATGTATCTAATTAAAAAAAAATGGTAGGTCAGGCCATGGACTGCCTGACTTGTGTTTGTCTACGCATGAGGTTATCAGGCCCACCACAATGATGGTGTATATTATGGAAGTCTGGTGACCGGATCCAGAGGTCCTGTGTTATAGCCTCAAAATGAATATCCCTTGTGGGTAGCAGAGAAAAGTGATTGTCATGATAATGAGATATTAAGTATTTTAATCCATCTGACACACGAGAGGTTAACGTTGGTTTCAAATGGTCTTAAAATACATGCATTGTTTTTAGGACCTGTTAAACCCCCTGACACGGCATGTGTTTTATAGGACTGATGTTATCGCAAGCCAACACCTGAGTTTGCAAGTGGTGGGATTGAAATATGGCTTCCCTGACACTAGACTCAAAAGGACACTTAAATGTACCTTGAAAGGCATTCTTTGTGGGGGGCAGGGAGGGGGATCTGCAGAGTATCAGGGGGCATAGCTAAGAAAGTATTCTAAAACAAGTACATTTATTATATATATAGTCAGCTGTTTGTTTTTTCATTATTTTTTGATCCAATAAATTACCATAACTATTTTGCACATACTTGTCTGAGTGCTTTTTAGAGGTTTTCTTTTTTGTGTTTATATATTTACTTTTTCCTCTAGCACCGCCTAGCAGCTAATGTGTTTGCTGTGATTTCTTTTTCAGATATATTTTTCTGGTTAAGTTAGGTTTAGACATTGCATTTACTTATTGGAAGTTGATGCGGTATTCACTTTATGTGTGTATGTGTATATATATGTATATATGTATATATATGACGATACCATGAGGCTGCCACATATTCTTAAGAATAACAGATATTTGTAACCGTTGTGATTACACGAATCAAATGATACCAAAACCCAGGATTTTCTATGTATAATCGCGGATAGCTGTTTCTCCTGAAAAAATAAGAGTTATATCAGGGGGGCTCAACTCCAGTCAAGCCCTGCCCCCCAACAGGTCAGGTCTTCAGGATCCCAGCTTCAATACCGGTGGCTCAAGTCTTCGAATGCGCCACCTGTACTGAAGCAGGGATGGATTGAGCCACCTGTGCTGAAGCTGGGATATTCTGAACCTGACCTGACGGGGGAGGCCTGGAGTTAAGCACCCCGGAGTTATATGGTCATATGATATGCAGGAGGCGTGTATGTTGAGTGCTGCACAGACGCAACAGTAAAGAGGACGCGTGTAAGTATTATGGAAACAAAGTTATGAAGTATTTTTTTATATACTGAGGCAAAGTTTAAATGTCAAACAGGTTGGGTTTTTTTTTTTTAAGTTGTTAAACTGTCATTAGTGATTGATGAAAGGGGTGGGCTCATGTTCTCAATGAAGGGAATTTAGACTATAAAGCCCTACTTTCTAATCACCAGTAAAATTCCAGCTAAGTGAGTGTCCATGCTGCACAATATGAAATCTCAATTTCCACTAAAGACACTCTGGGAAAAGGTCTGATCAATGTTAGACTATGACAGACGTTGGATGCTGTGTGTATACTTGATTATTTTGTAGAAACAGTCAATTTATTTTACCTATGTTCTTGTAATAATATTTCTATAACCCAAGCCCTGTACTTTTTGTAGAATACTGTACAATGAAACTTTGAGAATACTTTGTGCATAGTTCTTCCTAACAGGGACCGACGACCCTGCAAATGACGACATATTTCGTTGGTGGGGGTGGATTAAAGATAGATATATCTGAGTAAGGGTAAATATTAACTCATTTGAAGTTCCTTGGTGAGGCAGCGAGTTGGCTGTGTACTAACCCTGGTTGCATATACAAGTCACGTGCTCACAAGTGTGCTATGCGTGACAGATGGTATATTGGGACGGATTGAGGGGAGATATTATTCATTTGAGGGACCTTGCGAGGTGAAGATTGGATCGCTGCGTATTAAAGCTGCAGACCAAGCAAGATCCTAAGTGTTGTTTTTTTTTTTTTTTAAATAAATCAGCTCTATACTATGAGAAAATAGTTGTAGCCTTATTTTTAACCACTCTGAATGACATTTTTAATGTATTATAATGTAACAAGCATTTTTTATTTCTATAGCAACCATTTACAAAGTCATATCCCCTTCCTCTTCTGAAACAGGCTTTGGCACACCCCTTTTTCAGTCCTGCCCGATCTCTAGCAGTGCACCAATTGTATCTAGTGACTGCCTGGTCACATGATCTTCCCCACAGAACTTTGCATCTTTGGTCCGCTTCTGCTGCACTGCCATTTAATGAACCCCCGAGCCAAATCTTCGCCGATCAATCACAGGAGAATGGATCGATCGGCAACTTGGCTAATTACATTGATTGTATTGATGCACATATTAAAGCTGCAGTTCAGTCTTTTTTTTTTTTTTGCATTTATTTTTTTACTTCAATAGTTTCATGTGGGCAATCTCTAATTAGCTAAAGAACAGTATAGCTGCAGGTCAATTCGTTTTCCATGTATTGATAGGTCGAAATTTGGTGACATATTAAAAGCTGGCATTTGTTTATAATCTGCTTCACTGGCAGTGGAAGCTCATGAATATTCATGAGCACTCCTGCACTGACAAGTGTTAGAGGGAGGGCAGGGCTGACAAAGGGGTGTGCCAGAGCTTGTGACAGGACATGAAGGGGCAGTGCCTTAGCAAATGGCTGTTAAAATAGAATACAAGAATATTGGTCTTTCAAAGTTGTTTTTTTAAAAACAGAAAATGCTAAAAGTATTTTTTCTTACTACAAAACTGATTTATTAAAAAAACCACACATGCAGGATATTGACTGAACTGCAGCTTTAAATTGAACTTTACACGTTTTGAAGAGCAATTCCATTTCCAGACACTTTGCTACTGTACAATAGATTTTTGTGAGATAAATCACATTTTTCTTAGCAAACAGAGGCCAAAGACTCTGCAAGTTATATCTTGATATCCATTTGGTGGTGGCAGCGTTTTAAGATGTATATTGTGACGGATTGAGGGGAGATATTACTCATTCGAGGGACCCTGCAGGCGTGAAGATCGGATCAGCTAGATAGCCATGTGTATTAACCCTTGTCACATATACAAGTCACGGGTTCACAGGTGTGCCGTTCGGGATATCCGCTATTAGGCTATTGACACAGGCACAAAAGGGGTTAATAGAATCATTTACATACGGATACACCTCGCCCCCCTTCAGTACCAGGGCTCGACAAATGCAGCCGCCCCAGAGCCAGTGCATTTTGCCCGTTGTCGAGTCTGTGGTGCGGCGTCTCCTGCATCTCTCCCTCAAACTCCAGTGTCTCCCCCTGTAACTCGTCTGAAAATGGCGCTGCCATGACAATGGCGTAGCGTTTTCACACGAGCTGCAGGAGGAGATGCAGGGAGACGCCACACCCCCCCGCAGCCGGTAAGTGTCGCAAGCGGGTAAAATGTGGGAAGTTACAATAAGGGCGAGCGCCTTTTTTTTCTAATTTGTCGAGCCCTGATGCTCCCGAGTAAGCGAGGTAGGCTTGAAACGTGTCGTGTGCAGGTAGTAGGACTCTCAGGATCTGTGCCGTTCAGGGATCCGCAGCGAGCGACGTCATTCAGTGGGACGCAGTCTCCGGGAGGAAAGGATTTCGGCGTCCAGAGGGATCGTGCCCCATCATCGGACCCCACTGATATGCCCTTTTGTAAGCGCTACGGTTTGCATTTATTAACATAAAGGTCAATGCACCATAGGTGATTCGTGCTGTGTGCAATAATGCCCAGGAAATTGTAACATTGTAATGTAATTTGTTATCTTATTGCTATACATACTGCATTGTAACAGTTTGCTTTGTTCATATTAACAGTTTTTATATATTCACTTGTGTTTGCGTTTCTGTCACACTTCCCCAAACAGAACATGAACTACATAGTTGTATTTCTTACAGAAGTGCGTGCGTACATGTGTACCGCATTTGCCAGATTTTAGGGCGACCCCCTAATTTCAGTAGTAGTTGGGGGGGTTTACATACACTCTTGGTTTGAGCTTCCTGCCACATGCAGCATGGCTGCTTCAGGATCCCAGGGTGGAGCTCCCTCTGTATTACCCTCCTACATCTGACTGCTGATTGGCTCGCAAAGTGGGCCGGCCCAATTATAAAGCGAATACGTACTTTTCAACTTAACTTTGTTGGAAAAAAGCCATGCCCTGTAACAAATCAGGCAAAACCGGTATATTGAATAGATAAGGAATTCCTGACAGTGGCAGCTATTTTTAAACCTCCTTGTGTATATCATTACAGGTCAGGGGAGGGGTGTTACCTGAAATGTCTGGTCAAATTCGTCACTCATACGCCTCAGCTCTCGGCCGTAGCGTGCGGCGACCAGGAGTGCGGAGGGAGCAGAGCGTGAGCGCAGGCGGAAGCCCTGGGTCTCATCTGGAGTGCTTGTCTCAGAGGAGTCCGAGTGAGACTCAGCGCGGGAGCGCTTTTCCTTCCCTGCGTGAGAAACCACATTAAAGATGGCGACGGCCACTTCCCTTTCTGTACCTCAGCCGTTTGTAGGACACTGGCCGTACTATCTGCACATGTCATTGCGTAGCACTATGTGGGGGAGGCTGACACTGCCCACACAGCGTATACATATCATGGTGTAGTAGTGCGAGGGGGGAGGCTGGCACTGCCTCTGTTCTGTATATATACACACACACGTCACGGTTTAGTAGTGGGAGGCTGGCCCTGCCTGCGCTGTGTATACATGTGATGGTGTAGTGTGTGAGGAGGATACTGGTACTGCTGCTGCCCATGCTGTACCTGTAATGTGCATACATGTCATGGTGTAGTAGTGTGTGAGGGGGAGGCTGGCACTGCCGCTGCCCGCGCTGTACCTGTGCTGTGTATACATGTCATGGTGTAGTAGTGGTGAGGGAGAGGCTGGTACTGCCTCTGCCCTAGCTCTACCCATGCGGTGTATACATGACATTGTGTAGCAGGCCGTGTGTGAGGAGGATACAGAAAGGCAGAGGCCTAGCATAGGCTGTCGCCCACATAAGTGATGAAGTCTCCGGGAAGCGCAATATATGTAAAGAGAAAATAAATCGTGATAGTGCAATATTGTTAAAATTAGGATCAGAATATGATGACTTGGCTCTCTATTCAATACTCACAAACGTGAGACATTTGGAGGCACATAAAGGTATCTTTTGGGATGCTATTAGTTGTCACTCGACGAACAGGAGATGCAGAAATCAGTATTTCCCCGAATGTATGGACTCCCAGGGACCTTATTAAAAGATACAACTGGACATAGTGCAGACCGTATATACAGTTTATAGGTGGTAAGTAAATGAAGTTACACTCACATGGTTTCAAATAAAAACAAGCATTTAGATCGCAGTGGATCTCTATAGCCGGATGGATGGTATCTCCGCTTCTCCTCTCTTGTGGCGTGCGTTCCACCGGTGCGTTCCAGTCAACCGGAAGTGATGTCATCCGCTACGTCCACTTCCTGGGGTTCCGGCCGGCTCAGGAAAAAAACGTCACTCTACTGATGAAACCTATGTGGTGAAACGCGTAGAGTGACGTTTTTTTCCTGAGCCGGCCGGAACCCCAGGAAGTGGACGTAGCGGATGACATCACTTCCGGTTGACTGGAACGCACCGGTGGAACGCACGCCACAAGAGAGGGGAAGCGGAGATACCATCCATCCGGCTATAGAGATCCACTGCGATCTAAATGCTTGTTTTTATTTGAAACCATGTGAGTGTAACTTCATTTACTTACCACCTATAAACTGTATATACGGTCTGCACTATGTCCAGTTGTATCTTTTAATAAGGTCCCTGGGAGTCCATACATTCGGGGAAATACTGATTTCTGCATCTCCTGTTCGTCAAGTGACAACTAATAGCATCCCAAAAGATACCTTTATGTGCCTCCAAATGTCTCACGTTTGTGAGTATTGAATAGAGAGCCAAGTCATCATATTCTGATCCTAATTTTAACAATATTGCACTATCACGATTTATTTTCTCTTTACATATATTGCGCTTCCCGGAGACTTCATCACTACTGTACATCACGAGGATTGACCGAGCAAACCTCTACTGGGTCACAGCTGCATCTTCCTATATGTTTGTATAAGTATCACTGTATACATATTTTTTGCACTATTATCACTGTGTATCACCTGAATATTTAGAGCGCCACATTTTGATAAGTTTCCTTTTATATGTCGCCCACATAAGGGCTGCTGTGACTCTAGAGGGTGGGAGCTGTGGCTGGCTCTCCTCCCCCCGAGGGTGATTAGATTCACGCGTGCCCCACTTGGGGGGCAGGGGGGGTGACTCACGTGGGCTATTTAAATCCGGCGCTTGCTTGAACTCTTCATCGATTTTCCCACCCACGAGAATGTAATGTGTTGTGCTATATCTAACCATATTTTATGAATCTGTTATCAGATCTGTTATCAGATCCATCACAGCTTCGACGGAACTGTCAGGCCAGTCATCGTAGGGACAACGTGAATACCCAAAATGGGGCTCCACCCGATGCGGATGGGCCACAGATAGTGGACCTCCCAAAAAGATTGTGCGGGCCAGAGGCACAGACGCAGGTGATCGGGCGCTGTACCCCTGCCACCAATTTTAGTAAGCTGGGCTCTATCCTATGCGGGTAGGCCTAGGCGGCCATGATAAGGGGGACCTAGGGTGAGCGGATGACGGGGCGGTCGGGAGATGTAGATTAGGGCGGTTGGAGAAGGGCTCCCGTCGGAAGATACCGAGAATAGGGCTGACGACAAATGACTGGCTGACAGTTTATTTTCAAGTATTGTTAAGGCAATAAAGCTGTGACCAATTTTTACTTCCACAAAACTGTGTCGTCTCAGTTTGTTAGGTGGGGTGTAAGTAAACCTCGGGGTAGGCACACCAAGTCTTTATGGCACTGCCGCTGCCCGCACTGTACCTGTGCTGTGCATACATGTCATGGTGTAGTAGTGTGTGAGGGGGAGGCTGGCACTGCCACTGCCCACGCTGTATCTGTTCTGTGTATACATGTCATGGTGTAATAGTGCGGGTGCCTATACATTGATTAGGGCGCAGCCGCTACCCGTCACCTCTTTGTTTCCTGCGCAGGTCAGGGGAGCTCCGGTCCGAATGTCCCAGGCTGCCCCCTTGACGGGGGAGGTCTTTGCAAGGGAGAGCCCCCTCCTGCTCTTCCAGGTCAAACTCTGCTATGCTGAACATGGAGGAAGGAGGAGACTCCGTCATCTGGAGGAGAGAGAGACCCAATTGTAACAAAACTTTCTTATAAGAACAACCCTCTCTTCCCCCCCCCCCCCTTAACTTGCCCATTACAACCCACCACTCTCCCCCTGTAATAACCCCTTCCTCATATAAGAACAATCTCTTTATACAGTGTGCATTATATACCTTATCTCTCGGCTCTTGGTGACTGTCTCTTGGATATAGCTTCTGGAAGTGGCTGCGATCTCAGAGATATACGGTGGCTCTCTACAGCCGACCCTTTACATTTCTCTGACGCGTTCACTCTGTGGCTGTCTCTTCACATCTGTCCTACCTGTCAATCTCTCTCAGGGTGTCTCTTCCAATCCCTGTCTGTCTCTTTCCCTAGTCTCTCTCGCTTTCTAGATGTCTCTTTCCCTAGTGTCTCTCTCTCTGGCTGTCTCTTTTTCTAACTGCTTATCTCTTTTTCACTATCAGTCTGTCTCTGCTCCTATCCAATCTTCCCTGTCTGTCTGTCTGTCTCCACTGATCCTCCCTGGCTGTCTCGCTCATGTCTCCCTCCCTGTCTCTGTTTATTTTCCCTTTCCTTCCGGCTTCCCCCACAAGCCACGCCCCTTTACCGGCTTCCCGGGAAATCAATCATCCTCTCCACCAATCAGCCGCCGCCCGTCACTAACCCCCCACAAGGCTTCTCCGCGCCGCGGCTACGTCACGTGTTATCCACACCGCTGGTTGCCAAGGCGATGAGTTTCCCGCTTGCCAACCTCCTAATATTCTCGGAGTCTCTCTGCGCTTTTTACGTAGCCTTCACCCTGCGCCCCCCAGTGGCGGAGCTACGCAACTAGCGTAACCTCCCCGGCTCCTGTGTGAACTGAGCATGACTAATCCTACAGTAGGATCATTACCATTAATGCTCCTAGTATTCATATGATGAATATTCCCATTATTGACAATAGGCACTCCATGTTCCAAAGCAATGTAAACATACAACGAAATAATGAGAATTAAATGTAGTTAATATAACTATATTTCAAACATTTGACAAACATTAATGGTACACCCTCAAATACATACAAGAATCCCACCTACCCAATACACATATACAATTAAAAAAAAAAAAAAAAACAACAATACATATAACACACACACACACACACACACACATCTACAAGAAACTCCAATACATTAAAAAAAACAACCCTCCCCAAAACATATAAAAGATACCCCAACCTATATGAAAATACCCCCAAGCCCCTCCAACACATATAAAAATACAGACTTGCCATGGGTCAAGCCAGACCTGGTGTCTGCAGGGGCCCGCTGGCTGGGGGGGGGGCACGGCCGGCACTGCAAATTTCCCCCAACCTCTGACAAGGACCTGCTGCCATTCGCAGCCGGGCCCCGACTCTCAGCTGCCTGCAGGACCTTTCCCCTCTGTCCCGGCGCGGACTTGGGCTCTGCCGTCTGTGCGCGACGTGCCAGAAGCTGGGCCAAGCTTACTTCCGTCGTGCTGACTGCAGAGCCCCGGGGCGCGCTGGCAGTGGAAGCTCGGCGGTGTGGGACAGAGAGGAAAGGTCTTGCAGGCAGCTGAGAGCCGGGACCCGGCTGCGACCAGCAGCATGGCCTGGCCAGAGGTCGGGAAAAATTTGCAGCGCTGGCCAGCCGTGCCCGGTACACCAGCCCCAGCTGTCCCCCTCTCTCGGCGGCCCTGGTAATCAGGGTCATAGCTCCAAGGTCGGGGCAGGGTCTGGCAGCGTAGTCGGGTCATGGATCCGTCAGGGTAGGAGAAAGGCAAACAGGGTCCAAGTTCAGGCAGAGGTTCAGCAAGGGCAAAGTGTATCAGGCTACCACACACAGTCCAGGAGCACAAGGGATAAGATACCTTACTCAGGCACTGGCTGAATGGAAAATGGCTTCCTTATAAAGGCCAGGAACAGGTGCGGCCGATTACAACCTCCATCCAGGTTCAGGGCGGAATGGGGCAACTCCGGCCATCTTGGCTAAGGGCGAAATAACCTCAGACGTCAGAACTTGAACTGTGCACACGTGTCACACTTTCGCACGCCAACACGATACACTAGCATAAACTTTGGCTTGAGTCGAATTTGCTTATGTATTATATTACAATATTCTGTTATTATAATTATAATCACAATCACACTCACCATAACTTATTTTGGGTATAATTATAAAGAAACATAGAAATAAATACAAATAACATATGATATACATAATAGTATAAACTAGCTGAGAGACCCGGCGTTGCCCGGGATGTAAATGCGTAATAGGTAGTATTATTTATAAATGGTGGAACAATAGGTGAGTATTTGTTGTAAGGGTTGGATAATAATGTTGAAAAGAAAGATGGAAGAAAATGTAATACGATGTTGCATAAAAATTGTTTATTGTAAACACACCACAGTACAATGTATATTTTGGTGACATAAGTGATGTGAAAATGTGAGGCGTGTGTCCTGCTAGGGTGTGAGGCGGCGGGTGGGTGTTCAGTACGGGTGGCGCGTGGGTAGTGAGTGCTGGCTGTGGGTCGGGGTCCTGCTAGGGTGTGAGCGTGTGTGAGGCAGCGGGTGGGTGTTCAGTACGGGCGGCGGGTGGGTAGTAAGTGCTGGCTGTGGGTCGGGGTCCTGCTAGGGTGTGAGGCGGCGGGTGTGTGGCGAGTGCGGGTGACAGCTGGTCAGTGATATTGTTGCGTAGGGGCAGGATGCGGCAGGTGTGTGTCGAGTGTGTGGGGTGGGTGAGAGGCGGCGGGTGTGTGTCGAGTGGCGGGTGTCTGTTGAGTGCGTGCGGCGGCTGTGTGGCGCAGGGGTGTGAGCGGTGGGCGGGTGAAAGGCAGAAGTGCGGGTGGGCGAAAGGCAGAGGCAGGAGGGCGGACGAAAGGCATTGAAGGAGGGGAGGTGAGGTCGGAGGGGTGGTGGGGGGTGGTGAGGGGAGGTGAAGGGGGGCGGAGGGGAGGTGAGGAGGATGGGTGGTGAGGGGGGGGTGGTGAGGGGAGGTGAAAGGGGGGCGGAGGGGAGGTGAAGGGGGGGCGGAGGGGGGGCGGAGGGGAGGTGAAGGGGGGGCGGAGGGGAGGTGAAGGGGGGGCGGAGGGGAGGTGAAGGGGGGGCGGAGGGGAGGTGAAGGCGGGGCGGAGGGGAGGTGAAGGGGGGGTGGAGGGGGTAGGTGGGAAGCTGGGGGGGAGGGAGGAGGTGAAGGGGGGGTGAGGGTAGATGAAGGGGGGGTGATGGGGGGGTGGTAAGGGGGGGGAGGTGGTGGGAAGGGGGGGAGGTGGTGGGAAGGTGGGAAGGGGGGGGAAGGTGGTGGGAAGGGGGGGAGGTGGTGGGAAGGTGGGAAGGGGGGGGAGGTGGGAGGTTGTAAGGGGGGAGTGAAGGTGGGGGTGAAGGGGGGCGGAGGGGGGGGGGTGAAGGTGGGGGTGAAGGTGGGGGTGGAGGGGAGGTGAAGGTAGGGGTGGAGGGGAGGTGAAGGTAGGGGTGGAGGGGAGGTGAAGCGGGGGTGGAGGGGAGGTGAACCGGGGGTGGAGGGGAGGTGAAGCGGGGGTGGAGGGGAGGTGAAGCGGGGGTGGAGGGGAGGTGAAGCGGGGGTGGAGGGGAGGTGAAGGGGGAGGTGGAGGGGAGGTGAAGGGGGAGGTGGAGGGGAGGTGAAGCGGGGGTGGAGGGGAGGTGAAGCGGGGGTGGAGGGGAGGTGAAGCGGGGGTGGAGGGGAGGTGAAGCGGGGGTGGAGGGGAGGTGGAGGGGGGTGAAGGGGGGGTGGAGGGGAGGTGAAGGGGGGGGGTGAAGGGGGGGTGGAGGGTAGGTGAAGGGGAGGGGTGGAGGGGGGTGGAGGTGGAGGGGGGGGGTGGAGGGGAGGTGAAGGGGGGGGGGTTGGAGGGGAGATGAAGGGGGGGGTGGAGGGGAGGTGAAGGGGGGAGGGTGGAGGGGGGTTGGAGGGGAGGTGAAGGGGGGGGTGGAGGGGAGGTGAAGGGGGGGGGTGGAGGGGAGGTTAAGGGGGGTTGGAGGGGAGGTGGAGGGGAGGTTAAGGGGGGGGTGGAGGGGAGGTTAAGGGGGGTTGGAGGGGAGGTGAAGTGGAGGGGGGGTGGAGGGGAGGTGAAGTGGAGGGGGGGTGGAGGGGAGGTGAAGTGGAGGGGGGGTGGAGGGGAGGTGAAGTGGAGGGGAGGTGAAGTGGAGGGGGGGTGGAGGGGAGGTGAAGTGGAGGGGGGGTGGAGGGAGGGGAGTGTGTGTGTGGCTCTGTGCCCTGTATGGATTGTATATGTGCTTCTTTGCATGGCTCTGTGCCCTGTATGGATTGTATATGTGCTTCTTTGCCTGGCTCTGTGCCCTGTATGGATTGTATACGTGTTTCTTTGCATGTATTTGCTGTTTGTAAGCGTGCGTGTTTTCCTTGGCGTTAGCGTGTTTATTCTGACACCGTGTACGTAAACTCTTTGGGGGCGATGCACTAAGCGGTGATAACGGCTTTTAAGGCTGATACAGGCTGTTGCGCGATTCACCGCGCAGTGAGAACAGCGCTTTATATAAATAATAAATGATCGGAAACGTTCTTTCCGTGCAAAAAAAATGGTCTTATTTGTAATTCTTTGAAACTTGAACGCCCTAAATAACCAGAGGAACGTGACTTTAACTGTAGCGGCGCCGGGGGGGTGGTGGTGGAGGGGAAGTGAGTGAGGGGAGGTGAAGGCCGCTCACTCACCCGTCCGGCAGCTCCCTCACCCGTCCGGCAGCTCCCACGTGGAGGTGGAGGTGGAGGTGGGGGGGGGGGGGGGTGAAAGCGCGGGAAACAGGGAGAGGCGGAGGAAGAGGCGGAGCCTCCGGGACCGGTGGGGAAGAGAGCGGGAGATGTGCTGCTAACACTGTGAGCCCCGCTAATGTATGTAACACCGTGTGTGTGGGGGGGTTGTGTGTGTTTAGTGATGTGTGTATAGTGATGTGTGTGTGTGTTTAGTGATGTGTGTGTGTGTGTGTGTATAGTGATGTGTGTGTGTGTGTATAGTGATGTGTGTGTGTGTGTGTGTGTAGTGATGTGTGTGTGTGTGTGTGTGTGTGTGTGTGTGTGTGTGTGTGTGTGTGTGTGTGTGTGTGTGTGTGTGTGTGTGTGTGTGTGTGTGTGTGTGTGTGTGTGTGTGTGTGTGTGTGCGCGCGCCCTTCACTCCGCCTCAGGCCAATGAGAGGTGTGCGGGGGCGGGCGGCCCAAGGGAGCAATCTCATTGGCCTGGCCCAAGGTCCAATGAGATTGCCGCTAGGGACACGGGGAGGGGCACAGGGAGACACATACAGACCCGGACACATAGGACACTTTCAGAAATATATAGTAGATATAACATTACGTAAGAGCTGTTTGAATACTTTGAGCTTCAGATAATAAATCTATCACAAAAAATGATAATCAATATATCCCATTAGTCCATTCATTGATTACAATGTTTATTTATTTATTTATTTATTTATAAAATATTTTTCCAGGAAGTAATACATTGAGAGTTACCTCTTGTTTTCAAGTATGTCCTGGGTTAGATTTTCATCTATGAATAAATCATTCCCACATCATATTAATCAATATATCACAAATGATTACTTAGATTATGACTATTCAAAGAATCCCATCCATTTGAAACAGTATCCATATCGTTGAATTCATTTTATTTGCAATAAGAGTGAAAATGAGTCGAGAAAATCTCCTTTTATTCAGAGGTTTTTTTTTTTAACGTTAAAAGGCATTAAAATGACATTATAATGTGTTTTGCAATGGGTCTCTTGCCAGAAGCCCCCCTAAAAATCCTGATACAATGATTATTTTTGTATGTCGACTGAACGCCCCCCCCCCACCAAAAAAAAATAAACCTTTTTTATCTAACAATTTTGTGATCGCACACAGTACAACTGCTTTTAGTTTAAAGACACTTGCTCTATTTAGACCAGGGGTACTCAGGTACTCAACTCCAGTCCTCAAGACCCTCCTCCCCCAACAGGTCAGGTTTGATTTAAGACTATCTTAGCACAGGTAGCTCCACCAGTCCCTGCTTTGACTGAGCCACTGATTGAGCCACCTGTGCTGAAGCAGGGATATCCAAAAAACCTGACCTGTTTGGGGGTCTTGAGGACTGGCGTTAAGCACCACTTATTTAGACACCCTGAAATCCCCTATATACAGAGGGTTGGTGGGGGAGCAGGATTTTAGGGTAACCGTGCTTGTCCGGTCAGCAAGAAGACGCGGTGCCCATCCCTCTACCTGCTTAACCCTTCCCGGGCTGGTGGAGAGACAGGGAGGGTGTGAGAGAGATACTGTAGACAGCGAGAGAGGGGAAGAGAGGGGGAGATGGAGAGAGAGAGAGAGGGCAAAGCAGATAGAAAGTAAATGGGGGGAGCGAAACAGAGGGGGGCAGAGGGGGGAGCTTCACGAAGGGCAGTTGGGGGATCAACGCAGCCGATCCGACATTAACTGCCATTCAATTCAATAGCAGTTATCGGTGCGTTAACCCCCAACAGACCATAGTGAAGCCCCCAGCCTCCCCCCCAAGGAGAGAAAGGGGCAGAATGTCACAAATACATGTCCCCGCCTTCATCCCCCCCCCTCTCTCTCTTTCTTGCTCTCATTCTACCTCTCCCTCCCCCATTTTTCTTTCTCTACACTCCCCCTCTCTTCTTCTCCCCTCTTTCTCACTCTTTTCCCACTTCTGTCTCCCCCTATCTCTATCTCTTCCCTCTCTCTTTCTCATCTCTCTGTCCCTCCTCTCTCTTCCTCCCCACAGTCTCTTCCTCTTCCCTCTTCCCCCCTTTATCGCTTAATCTCTCTCCCTCTCCTCTGTCTCCATCTCCCCGTCATCTCTCACTCTCCCCAAACTCTTTCTTAGAACTCCCTTTATCTCTAGCCTAATCCCTCTCCCCGTCTCCTCCCAAACCATTTCTCTCCCCCACTCTCACGCCTCCCCTCATTCTATCTTTCTCTCTCTCCTGCACTCTCTTTCTTATACCCCGTTCTATCTATGCCCCCACCCTCTCTCTCCTTTCCCTATTTCTATCTTCCTCTCTCTCTCCCTCTCTCCTCTCTCCTCTCTCTCCCTCTATCCTCTCTCCCTGTCTTCTCTCCCTCCCGCTATCCTCTCTCCCTCTCCCCCCTCTCTCTATCTTCTTCTCTCTCTCTCCCTCTATCCTCTCTCCCTCTATCCTCTCTCCCTCTATCCTCTCTCTCCCTCTATCTCCTCTCTCTCTCTCCTCTCTCTGTCTTCTCTCCCTCCCTCCTTCTCTCCTTCCCTCTCTCCCCCCCTCCCTATCTTCTTCTCTCCTCTCTATCTCCTCTCTCTCTCTCTCTCTCTCTCTCTCTCTCTCTCTCTCTCTCTCTCTCTCTCTCTCTCTCTCTCTATCCTCTCTCTCCCTCTATCCTCTCTCTCCCTCTATCTCCTTTCTCCCTCTATCCTTTCTCCCTCTATCCTCTCTCTCCCTCTATCCTCTCTCTCCCTCTATCTCCTTTCTCCATCTATCCTCTATCTCCTCTCTCTCATCTCCCCCTCTCCCTCCCTGTCTCCACATTAGACGCTGACTCCGTCCTTATTTAATGACCAAAAGACAGAGATGAATCTAACGAGATCGCACTCAGAGAGACTGACTTTGAAACCCTGAGAGACTGTTTGTGCTATACACAGAGACAGCCTAAGCAATGCTCTAAGAGACAGCATAAAAGATGACAGGGACCTCACTTAAATTTCAAGCGGTCTCAAAAATGCATGTGTGTATATGTTTTTGTATTTAAGTGTGTGTGTGTGTATATATATATATGTGTGTCTGCATGTGTGTGTGTGTATATATATACATATATATGTGTGTGTGTGTGTGTGTGTGTGTGTGTATATATATATATATATGTGTGTCTGCATGTGTGTTTGTATGTATATGTGTGTGTGTGTGTGTGTGTGTGTGTGTGTGTATATATATATATATATGTGTGTGTGTCTGCATGTGTGTTTGTATGTATATGTGTGTGTATATGTTTATAAGTCTGTACGTATGTGTGTGTGACAGTGTATGTGTCTGAGCGTGCAGATGCATGCGTACTAGTTTATGTGTTTATATATACCTGTGTGTATGCATGTATAGATATGTATATAAAATATGTGTGTTCATGCGTGTGTGACAATGTGTATACATGCATGTGCGTGTCCAACCTTCAGAAGGCCTCCTCCGCCTGGTGGGACCACCTCACCATGACCGAACGCTTCCCTTTCATTAGGTCTGACAGCGGTGTCGAGAGGGTGGCAAATCCTGGTATAAAGCGACGGTAGTAGCCGGCCAGGCCGAGGAAGTCTTTAACCGGTTTCTGAGTTAGCGGCCTCGGCCACTCCCTAATCACCTTAAGCTTTGCGACCTGAGGCTTTACCAGCCCTCTACCAACCGTATAACCCAAGTACTTGGTTTCTTCCAAACCTATGGCACACTTAGGCCAGGTCCCCGCTGGCTACTGCAGCGCCCGCTGTGGGCAGACGCTGCTGGGACAAGATCCGCCCCACAATGGGGCCTGGCCTGCTGCGAGGGGGGGCTGCTACGCTGTGCCGACAGAAACTCCTGCTCTCAAGAAAATTGAGATCAGGAGTCGCGACTGAGCGCTAGGCCACGCCCCCGGCGGTTCAGCCAATGGGGACGAACCTGCCGGGGGACGTCATGGCCGCGCCCCCATCACTCCCCCCCCGTCTTGCGCCCCCTGCCTCGCAGGCGCGCATGCAGCGCAGGCAGCGGGGCCGCAGCCTTAGGCTACGTCCATAGAAGGACAAGCCGCTCTGAGCCGTGCGGACGCTCCGCGCTGAGCCCCTGCATCCTCAATGAGGATGTCTTTAGAGGGGGCTCACGCGAGCGTCCGCAGGCGTGCTGGGGCGCTGGATTTTTCAGCCGACAGTCAAGCTGTTTTTCAGCGCGCTGTCGGCTGAAAACATCCAATCAGCACGAAGCAGCGTGAACGTCACGGCGACGTGACGTCGGCGCCGTGACGTTGACGTCGGTGCGTTGCGGGCGATTGGCCCAGCGACGTCACTGCCCCGCCTCCCTCTGCCTCCCCCCGCCTCCTGATCACGCTCGCTGGCTCGCCTGCATGTACCTGAAATCGCGCAGATTTCAGCAGGCGAGCCTCAGCGTCAGCGCGGCTCCGAACTGCTCCTCCCTCTATGGCCCCAGCCTTAGTAGGGTTTGCCGTCAGACCAGCTTCCTCCAGGGAGTCTAGAACTGCCTGTACCTTTTTCAGGTGAAAGTCCCAGTCATTACTGTGGATGATCACATCATCCAGGTAGCTCGCGGCATATACGTGTGGGGTTTTAACACCCGGTCCATCAACCTTTGAAAGGTTGCCGGAGCCCTATGTAGACGAAGGGTCGTGCCTTATATTGGTACAGCCCGCCTGGTGTGGAAAATGCTGTTTTTTCTTTAGCGGCCTGTGCTAGTGGTACCTGCCAATACCCCTTAGTGAGGTCGAGGGTGGTTAGATATCGGGCCTCACCTGCCCTGTCTATCAGTTTGTCCACCCGGGGCATAGGGTATGTTTCCTGGAACCAGGGTCACGAATGATGTATGAATAATTCCAGTAAGCTTAACTCATGCCTTCCCTCTTCCAAAGCACAACAAGTCCTTTTGTCTTTCTTAGTTTTATTGAGGGAAAATCACAGGAAGAAAGGTGCTTGCAGATGTAGTGTGGGTAGAGAGTGCAGTGTATCAAGATGAGGCAGTGTAAAACAGAAAGGCCTTGCTGGGGTAAATAGCAGGCAGATACTCACTCAGAGTCCAGGGTGAAAAGGAAGTGAGGGGCAAGGGTCACACTAGAAGGGAAGTGAGACTATTCAGCAAGGACAGGGGGTAGGAATAGCCCACTCTCAGCTAGGAGAATATGAGCTGCAGGCAACCAACACTGACTAGGGCTGTGTAAACAACATGTAACAATAATGTTGCCTTTTCACATGCAGCTAGCTGCTGGTACAGGGAAAATAGCAGGCAGCTAAACTAGGGAGACATGAATCCTATGAGCTGCAAAGCGAGACAGAGAAATGTATAATCCTGTTCCACGACAGTATGTGTCAAATTTGGAGACTGCATTTAGTTTCCTAAAATCGTCACAGAGCCTTATTGAGCCATCCGGTTTTGGAACCAGTACAATAGGACTCGACCAGTTACTGAACGATTCCTCGATTATGCCGAGGTCCGACATTTCCTGTACCTCCTCTATAACAGCCTGTCGCCTGGGCTCAGGTAACCTATAGGGCTTAACATGAATGACCTTCCCAGGCTCTGTATGGATGTTATGCTCAATGACCGAGGTTCTTCCAGGTACAGGGGAGAAAACTCTGGCATTGTGCACAAGGGACTCCTTTACCTCTTGTCTCTGAGGGTCAGACAAGGTGGCTGCATTCTCCACCAATTGTGATGCCTCTGTCACGTTGCGGGGGGTCTTGTGTCCCAGATCAAAGGCAGGAAAAGTAGAATTCGTGGAACATGGGTTTATTTACAGGGTTAACTCATAATACAAATGCAAACAGAAAGACTCAACTCCCTTCAGGAGTTCTGACTAATACTGCTTAGTTTCTAACTGACAGGGGGAGAACTAACCTCCTTCCCCACTTTAGTTACCTGAAGCTTTCCTCTGATTTACTTGCAGTCTTTGACTGATCCATTTGCTGTCCTTCACTGGGCTGTCTGTATGTGTGATCTCAGATTAGCACAGCAGCAGCACAGGAAGCTGTCTGTGCTGCCTTTACATTGTAGCTCATAGTTAGGGCTCAGGTAAGGGGGAAGGGAACACACCCTGGAAGGTGCTGGGTCCTATGTACCTCACCTCAAACACCTTTTGCTTGAGCACATCACTATCTATATGTAACGGGTTTCCCCCCCCCCCAAATCGCAGATACAGTGTGGGGGTACAGGGAACATACAATGTTACCATGGGTGTGGTGCATTACCTGTTGGCTCGCAGGAGGGCTGAGCTTCCGCCACGGGGAACCTGGGGCAATTATACTAGGGGTACTCACAACGATGCAGCGCCTCCACCTGCGATGGCTCCCACCAGAGGGGGAGTGGTTCCTCGCAGGACAAACACAATAATCACATAGACAGCATGTATATTAACTAAGGACTTTACTAACATGCAAGACAACATATCACGGCAATACCATAATATAACCTGTGTCCCTCTCTAGAGGAGACACCTACTGCGTCGCGCAGGACGCTTCCCCAACACCAGGTGATCCCACCCAGTGTCCAAAAAACCCCACCCAATGTCCCGCACTCTTGCAGAGAGAGTCAATGGGTGACTGCGCAGTCACAATTACACTAAGGGCCCGTTGGTGCACTTATGACTGTATGATACCGGAGTGCTCGGGGTCAGCAACACTTCACAAAGGGTCAGACGTGCGATGAATCCGTCTGATCCCAACCTTGAATCATTCTCTGTGGCCCCGACGTGGGCCCGAACTCCTTAACTGGAACCGCAGCGTCCGCTGAGTCCCTACCTAACACTATAACAACATGGACACAACTGTACTATAGGCCGTCCCTATAGCACAGCATCCTTAGGTGGCTTAAGGAAAACTCCTAGGGCCTGCGGGGTGCCTATCCTATGCAGGTAGGTCCCTGCACCCACCCTACTCGTAACACGGGCCCTGGGCCATGGCTCCCCGGATTGGTTACCGCTATGAACCCCCCAGTTGCCTCACACTACGCGCAACGCGGACCTGGGCTATGGCTCCCCGGATTGGGTACCGCTATGAACTCCCCAGTTGTCCCACGTCGCTTACCTAACCTAATGCCTGCAGCAACGCTCCGCAGACTAACCTTCAGCCCACTTGTCCCTTACTATTCCCCAGCTCTAACTACAGCAAGTGACAGGGGTCCCTAACCTGAGACTATCCCTGGCAACACTCACTAACCTGGTGGGAAATAAGGGCTAACTTGGACCTTAGGGCCGCTGGCCTAATGCAGGGAGTCCCTGACTCCTGCACCCTACCTCTTTCCTTGGGCTCCTCACTCTGACTCGCGTGCTTCAAGCCCGCGAAATGTATCTCTTTCTGGCCCAGTGTAATCCTGCAGCCCTATTGGCTCCTATGAGGCACCTGGTGCCTGTCTCGCTATGCTCCATGGGAATTGTAGTCCCATAGAGCCTATCTGGGCATTGGGGCCGCGTGCGCACTTGCCCTGCGCATGCGCGAGTATATAGGGGCTGCCTCAACCTTTCCCTACTCTGCTCTGGCACTCGCTCGACTCTCCCTGACTCTGGGGTTCCTGAAGCGCATGCGCGAGCTGCTCGGGGCCTCTTGCGCTAGCTGTCCCCTGCGCATGCGCAATGCGCCAGGATTACCGAGCCGCCAGGACCTTAGCGACGCGATCGCGGCAACCGGCAACCTGCAGGGGAAGACGCTCTGCTCCCTCCTCGGCCCCCACCCTCCGGAATGGCCGTCGGGTCTGGCGCTGGCCTCCGGCAGTACCCGCCATCGCTCGTGGCCATGGAGGCTCCAAGGGGGGTCGAAGGGGGCAAAGGGTGACCTGGCTACATATATATATATGTATGTAGCGCACTTTCCCCCACCCCCTGGGAGATGTGTAGCTACAGTGTGTGTGTGCGGTGCGATACCTGTGGCTCACAGGAGGCCTGAGCCTCCGCTACTGGAAGCCTGGGGTGTACCTGATTCGATGCTCGTAGCGCCTACACCTGTATGGGATTCTACTATGTGGAATAACCCCGTTACAGGACAACATAAGAAAATACACACTTGATATAAGAAAAAGGTTTAACATATACATAGAATAGATATAATACCAGCCCCACCAACTCGGCCAGGCACGGCCGTACCCTCCAACACTCTGTTCCCCTCCACCTTAGACGCAGTCCACCCAAAGTACCTAGGGGCCCTTGGGCACCCAACCACCCAAGTGTCCACAAGGAGCCACCAGCCCAAATGTGTGACCCAGCGCTGCCCCACTAAGGTGTAGAGTTGGTGCAAGTGATGAGGTGAGGTACCTGCCGGGTGTTCCAGCACCCGGTTGCGCTGATGCCGCACGATGGGATCCACGGATATAGGGATGTACCCGCAAAGCCTCTACGTTGGGTGGGTCCCATGTGGATGGTACCACCATGCGTAATGTCTCTGGGCTTGTAGAGGGGTGATCTGGTCTTTATTTTATTTTAATGCCGCCATTGTCTCTGACTACTGCGCATGCGCTATCCCCCTCCTAATGGCCGCCGACCCAGGGAATGCTCTGCGCATGCGCCAGCCTGATCAAGATGGCGGCTCCCGGCACTTGAAGCCTCCACGGGGCACCAGCGACCCGATCGCCGCTCCAGAACATTCACTCTGCCTCAGCCCCCTCCCCGCTCTCACCGGAGACGTGCGCACGCTGCTGCTGGCACCCGCGTGCCCCCGCATCCCTTTCGACACTTGCAGGAGGCATCAGTGCACCTCTGCAGCACACAAGGAGGTAAGGGGCTGAACGAGCCCAAAGGGGGATTCGGGCTATACTCTCCCCCTGGTGAAAGAACCACCGTCCCCGCTTGGGAACAGCGTAACATAAACAATATAACCTCAGATATTATATAATAAAAATGCAGTTTCCCGAGTATAACTTATCATATATCACTTTACATAAGATTGTACATTTGGGTAAACATAACGATTATGGAGTGTATTTTACTCCGAGACCACTGCTGAGCCTCATAGTTGGGTGCCCCAATGCTATCATAGGTCATCCGGTTGGGAGGATGCCTAATTCTTTGGTGTTACCCCGGTGCTGCCCGCAGACCAGACCCGTCCCCTGAGCTGAAGGGGGAAGTGGTAATACATGCACCCGCAGCAAAGGGAGCATGTCCGGAGTGTGGTATGAAGCGTTGCCAGGCCAGGTGTAGTAAGGTAGACAATACTTGCCGGTACCGGTTGTAGAGATAGAGTGAAGGATGCCTCGCCGAAGTCAGGGAGTGGAGAGTGGAGATAGGTCGTTGTCCAAGCCGTGTTCAAGGGGTTACCAGAGTGAGCGTTGTCCAAGGAGTGCCGAGATCAAGAGCCAGAGGGGGTAGTCGTACGAGCCGCGTCAGAACCTGTGAAAACACTGAGAGAATCCTGAAGTATTTCCATACAGAGACTATGTCGAGCAAAGACTGAGAGCAGAGAGGAGCTAGATAAAGCAGGAAGGTCCAATCAGGAACGGAGGCGAGACAGGAAGAGCTACAGGGAGACACTGCAGATTGGTGCAGGCATAACAGGCCAGGTGAGTATTGTTGGTAACCTGAGTATGCCCGTGCAGTGTGCGGGGGCAGAGCCTGAGGTCCGGGGGACGGGAAGAAGAGTGTGCAGACTGAGCGTGCTCCGTAACTCGTGTACACGCATGAACCGAGCCAGTGGATGGTGCAGGTGTGCGTGCAGGAGGGCGTGGGCGCGCCCGGCGCTGAGCAGAGGAATCGCCGAGGGGAGTGATCCCGCGACGGTGGCAGGGGCGAGGAGCCGTGGAGGCCGGTAAAGCAGGTTTGTTTTGTGTGTCCAGGGGCTCCCTGTGGGAAGGGGGTGCTCTGTGTGGGGAGCGTGGAGAACGCCGATTCCTGACATTTGGCTCCTTCGGAGCGATTCTTCAGATACTCCCTCTGGGGAGTATTACACATAGTCCTGAGGCTCAACTTCTTCCATTGAGAGTATAAATGTCTCTGAATAGTTTATTTGTGGTATGAAGCACGGTCTTCTGGATCCAGGAAATGGCTCATTGGAGCCACCCTAGTAGGCGTTGTTCGTCGGAGCCCTTTACCCATAGCTCCTCCAGGAGGTGCTCCGTCACTTTGGAGTACCCTTTGAGAGGGTCCGTCTATAGGATCCTCTACAGTTTCATTCACTGTTTTCTCAGATTCCATAGAGTCCTTGGTAGACTCATTGGTGGTTTCATTTACGGTGTTCTCGTTGTCTTCCGATTGTTCCAGCTCACCGTCCAGTGGTGTAGCGGGTATCTCTGGCTCATCATCTCACACTTGTGGGATGGGGAGAAGATGGTTACGGTGCCAGACCTTTACCCGGCCATCCGTATCTCTTATGCGGTAGACCGGGAAGCCCGGCTGTGACGGTAACTTTGTGACAGGCTATTAATAATACACACCAAAAATATAACTGGGTTGAACTGAACGAGGCTTAGATATGATAAAATATAATTTATTCCTTGAAAAAGGTGAACACACGAGATTATACAAATAACAGGCAAAATATAGACACTCACTTAAAGGTTTGGACAAGAAAAGCCATCAGGATACAGGATGGGCCATTTCTTCCATAATTCAGGTTCAGATGTAGACATCACGACAATATATGAAGATCATGCATGAAGACCATTGAAGAACATGAGGGACATTTGAGTAAGGGCTGACTCTGATTTAAATACCATTTCAACCCCCTCAGGGAGGGGGTAAGTGGGTCGGGAAATCGCCAGCCTCTGGAGCTCGTTCCGCTCCGCCTGGGACCACATCCCTCCCCACGCAGACAACAGTGAAAGCTCTTCCAGGGAAAATGGACTGGCCGCTGCAATGGCCGTTACCTCTCCGGCTTTAAAACTCTCGGGGTCTCCGCGATCACCCGCTCCCTCCACAAGTCTCTGCCGGCCTGGAGCTGGGTCCATTCCTTGCTCTCCGGGCGGTTTGGTGGTTACAGCGGCTGCAGCTGTGGATCCTTGCTCAGCCTGCCGTGTTTCATGCTCACCGATCGCCGCCTCTCTCTCAGCCTTGCCGGCTGCTGGTCCCCGCGCCGACTTGATGCACTCCTCCGGTCTCGGTGCCCAGCTCCAGTCACACAGATGGCCAGCACTTTGGTTCTGGAGGCAATGCTTCTCACAAGTAGGGGAACAGTGAGGAGGTGCCATATCTTGTGTTATATGTTGTACACTGTGTGTTCAATATCTTTAGTCCCAGGAACTCGCAATTACTCTCGAGTTCCCACTATATGACAGAGTCCCACAGAACACTGTAATATAGGTTCAGTTCAGTCCTGCCGCTGCCACCAGTTTTATTAACGGCCTGTGACGGTAACTTTGTGACAGGCTATAATAATACACACCAAATATAACTGGGTTGAACTGAACGAGGCTTAGATATGATAAAATATAATTTATTCCTTGAAAAAGGTGAACACAACAGATTATACAAATAACAGGCAAAATATAGACACTTACTTAAAGGTTTGGACAAGAAAAGCCATCAGGATACAGGATGGGCCATTTCTTCCATAATTCAGGTTCAGATGTAGACATCACGACAATACATGAAGATCATGCATGAAGACCATTGAAGAACATGAGGGACATTTGAGTAAGGGCTGACTCTGGTTTAAATACCATTTCAACCCCCTCTCTTACAACCTAGGCGCCGAGCTGGCTAGAAAAATCTCTTTGAAGGAGATTTTAAGTGTGAAGGATGACACTCCCAAACCACTCGACTGCCTTTGTTCCTGACCCTAGTATAAACAATAGGGCAGTTAACTTTTGATCACCGGGCTATGCTAATTCTTCAGGATGCCCTTCCTGCCCTATTTAGCATAGCAGATGGAGTCTCCATTTTCAGAGCAGATCCAAAATCCCATATACACTTTAATATTTTCACATATTAAAATACCCGGTTCTGGTAGGTCCAGCGGGTCGAAATCTTCCAGTTTTTAATGCCTACAGTGACCCTACATATTGGCCAAATTTCAACTCTCTACGACCTCCAGAACTGGAGACACAGAAATGCACTTTAACACATTTTTTAAAATACAGGATTCGCCCCTTTAAAAATGAATCTCTGCTTTTCACTCTTTCCCCATTAACCCCTTCCCTCCCGCATCAACCCTAGTGTATGTGTGAGTGCAAACACCAGGATGAGACATTACATTTATACAGGGGAATAAACCTTTGGATACTGAAGCAAGGTAAAAAAAAAAAAAAAAAAAATTGCTGGACCTCAGTCCAGGTAACCCCTTGCTTCCCAGGTGAGAGTAGAGGGTAGCCAAATGGGGTGTAACCCCTTTAATCCCGGGCCAAATCCTCTCTCTCATGACACCGGCATCTGTGACTCAACCTCGAATACACTGTCACTACTAGGGTTCGCCAACTACTACCAACGAGGTGGTTGCACCCATTATGGCTCTTACGAAGAAAGGGGCGAATCCTAAGATATGGCCCGCTGAGGCTTTTCTGGCTTTCGAGAAGCTCAAGTCCGCCTTTTCTTCCGCACCTGTGCTGATCCATCCAGATTCCATGAAACCCTTCGTGCTTGAAGTGGACGCATCCGATCTGGCAGCTGGAGCCGTTCTTTCATGGGAAACTCCACCCCTATGCCTTCTTTTCTAAAAAAAAAAATTCTACCGCGGAAAGGAATTATGATGTTGGAAATCGGGAACTTCTAGCTATGAAAATGGCTCTTGAAGAATGGAGACATTTGCTTGAGGGGACAACTTCTCCGATTTCAATCCTTACAGACCACAAGAACCTCGAATACACTGAAGGGGCAAGGAGACTCGGGACACGTCAGGCGAGGTGGGCTCTCTTCTTCACTTGGTTCAAGTTTGTGATCTCTTATCGTCCAGGATCCAAAAACACCAAAGCAGATGCTCTATCTCGACAATTCTCTCCTGACGGCTCAGAGGAGATAGAGCAGGGACCCATTATTCCACCTGCACAGATCATCTCTGCTGTATCTTCATCACTTCTGCAACAGATTTCACAGGCTCAGGCAGAAGATCCTAGATCAACGTCCACACGTTCGTCTAAATTATTTGTTCCTCCCCAATTCCGAAGTGAGGTGTTGCAATGGGCTCATCACTCCAAGACGACTGGTCACCCGAAATTTAGGAAGACTTGCAATTTCCTCTAACTAATCTTTTGTTGGCTAGAGCTCTGCAAAGACGTACAGGAGTTTGTGGCAGCCTGCGTTATATGCGCTCAGACGAAGGTGCCAAGGACGTTACCCTGTGGATTGCTCCAAACCTTACCCGTCCCCACCTGCCCATGGACCCACCTCTCTATGGATTTTATTGTGGAGCTGCCTCCCTCCAGGGGTATGACTACCATACTGGTAGTGGTCAACCGATTCACACGACAAGCCCATTTTGTTCCTCTCAGGAAGCTACCCACAGCATCTGAACTATCGGAGATCTTTATTAAAGAGATATTTACAAATTCACCTCTTAAATGAAGCATTTCTATATCCCGCACTCATGGCTATTATCCCACACCTTACTGGCACATTGTAAGTGCGCATTTTATTGACCCGTTTTTTTAAATGATAAAGTTGTACCTTTTTGATCGCACTATGTAGTTCTCTCTCTATTTTACATACATCATCCTGCTGACGGTATCTCTAACAAGGGGGGTCCAGATCACAGATGGGTGGCAACCCAATTTGCCAATTGCCTGATTAACTCATACATCTTGTGAGTAATACATTTATACGAGCCAAGACAATATCATCTCACTTTATAGAAACGTCTGCACTTAAATTTGTATTTCTTTCCCCTTATGCTCCCCCTGGATGTTTGAGAAAAATATTATCCCACACCCACAGTCACTCCAATCAACCATTGTGGCCAATCACTGCCATTTACTGCACGTACCCACCGTCAAGATCAGGCACTGCCATCTTCTGCATTTTTCCCCTCACCTGTTGTCTCTGTAAGTCTACTCTGTGTACATATGTATGTATATATATATATATGTTTTGATGTACATCTATATATGTATGTCTGTACATGCGTATGTATATATATCTATACATTTGCATATGTGTAATATTCTGTGTGCAGTGGCAGATTTCCTATTAGGCCCGGGCTTAGCACGGCAAAATGTTGGGGCGGCAAAAATGTCCGCCCCCATATACTTTTGCTGCGCGCTCTCGGGCCTATCGGGCCTGATTGTAAGTCATTCAGCTGTTGCGGCAGCCTGCTCACCTCGCCCCGCTTCTCCTTCTGAACCGCACCATCAAACGACGCCACGGACGTCACTGGCGTGATATCACGGCGTCTCGTTGCCATGGCCACGCGACGTCGCAACGCGTCAACTGACATCATCACGTTGCCATGGCAACGTGATGCCGTGCGACGTCACATTGGTGACGTCCACGCTGCGGTTCAGAAGGAGGAGAGGGGCGTCAGCAAGGAGGCAGACGCAACAGCTAAATGCCTAGGGGCGGCAGATTCTGTCCGTGTGTGTTATATCTGAGGACGGTTTTGTATGCATGTATGTATTGCGCAAGACATTGAATTGGGAAGAAACTTGAAAGCAAAATCTGCTGTGAATACTTGAGTCATCTATGATTTGCAGACAACATTGTTACTTGTGCCACAAGTCCAGGAGACCTCCATCAACAAATCAGAGAACTCGTTGCAAGTTAGGCCTCGTCCAGGCTTACCGCTGGCGTGCTAGGGCGCGCTGAGGCTCAGGGAAAGTGGGTGCTTTCCCTGGCCTTGCGGTTGCTTGCCCGGTGCGCCGTCAGGGGGCGGGCCGGGAGCGTGCTGGGGACGGGCTGGGGGTGGTCCGGGGGCGGGCCAGTGGCGTCACGGAGCTGGTTCGCCCTCATTGGGCGAACCGCTCACGTGACCGGCCTGTCGCGCCGGCAAGCGGGGGAATTTTAAAATCTGCTAAGACCTATGCTTCCGCGCACTTGCGGAAGCGTAGGCGAGCCCCTACTAAAGCCGCTCTAATTGCGGCTGTAGGGGCTCAGTGCTGAGCGGGAGCGCGCGTCAGCACGCTTCAGCAAGCAAGCAGATAACATGGCCGAGGCCTAAGAAAGTGGCCTCCATGTAAACCTCAGAAAGGCCAAAGTGATGTTCAACAAATGTGTCACCTCTGCAAAGATCTAAGTAAATGTGATAGAACTAGAAGAAGTCAAAGATTATGTCTACCTTGGTCGGCAAATAACTGTGGATGGAAACCTTTTGAATGAAAGTAATAGGAGAATGAAGATGGGATGGAGGCATTTGGAAGAAACAAGACAATATTCAAGAGAACCTTCCACTGTTCCTCAAGAAGAAACTACTTGAAGGTTTAATACGGGATAATATTCAGGAACACCTAATGGAAAACAAAATTATTAGTAATAGTCAGCATGGATTTATGAAGGATAGATCTTGCCAAACTAACCTTATTTGTTTCTTTGAGAGGTAAGTAGGAATTTAGACCAGGGTAATGCAGTTGATGTGGTCTACTTAGATTTTGCAAAGGCTTTTGATACGGTTTTACACAAGAGGTTGGTGTACAAAATAAAGCAAATTGGACTCAGTAATAATATATGCACCTGGATTAAAAACTGGTTAAAGGACAGACAACAGAGGGTTGTCATAAATGGAACTTTTTCAGGTTGGGCTAAAGTCGTGAGTGGAGTACCTCAAGGATCGGTACTGGGACCCCTGCTTTTTAACTTGTTTATTAATGACCTTGAGGTTGGGATAGAGAGCAAAGTCTCCATCTTTGCTGATGATACTAAATTGTGTAAGGTAATAGAATCAGAGCAGGATGTAATTTCTCTTCAGAAGGACTTGGAGAGACTGGAAACGTGGGCAGGTAAATGGCAAATGAGGTTTAATACAGATAAATGTAAGGTTATGCATTTGGGATGCAAGAATAAAAAGGCGACTTACAAATTAAATGGAGATATATTGGGGGAATCCTTGATGGAGAAGGATTTAGGAGTGCTTGTAGACAGCAGGCTTAGCAATAGTGCCCAATGTCATGCAGTAGCTGCAAAGGCAAACAAGATCTTATCTTGCATCAAACGGGCAATGGATGGAAGGGAAGTAAACATAATTATGCCCCTTTACAAAGCATTAGTAAGACCACACCTTGAACATGGAGTACAATTTTGGGCACCAATCCTAAGAAAAGACATTATGGAACTAGAGAGAGTGCAGAGAAGAGCCACCAAATTAATAAAGGGATGGACATTCTAACTTATGAGGAGAGCCTAGCTAAATTAGATTTATTTACATTAGAAAAGAGGCGTCTAATAGGGGATATGATAACTACTCTATATACAAATATATTCAGGGACAATACAAGGAGCTTTCAAAAGAACTATTCATCCCACGGGCAGTACAAAGGACTCGGGCCATCCCTTAAGGTTGGAGGAAAGGAAATTTCACCAGCAACAAAGGAAAGGGTTCTTTATAGTAAGGGCAGTTAAAATGTGGAATTCATTACCCATGGAGACTGTGATGGCAGATACAATAGATTTGTTCAAAAAAAGGTTGGACATCTTTTTAGATGGGAAAGGTATACAGGGATATACCAAATAAGTATACATGGGAAGGATGTTGATCCAGGGATTAATCCGATTGCCAATTCTTGGAGTCAGGAAGGAATTCATTTTTCCCCTTAATGGGGTTTTTTGTTTGCCTTCCTCTGGATCAATAAGTAAGTATAGATATAGAATAAAGTATCTGTTGTCTAAATTTAGCATAGGTTGAACTTGATGGACGTACGTCTTTTTTCAACCTCATCTACTATGTAACTATGTAACTATGTAAGAAAGTGTTGGACCCGTGTATCAGCCGGTGCTCACGTGTGGGTG